>NC_134829.1:6101889-6156206 GCF_004210375.1 Tachypleus tridentatus | reverse complement strand
AAACAGATTGTACTTCACCAATGTGCCAGATTTAGCAGCTACTAAATAGATTGTAATTTCACCAATGTGTCAGATTTAGTGCCACCAAATAGATTGTACTTCCACAATTCAATGTGTCAGGATTTATGTAGCCACTAAAATAGATTGTACTTCACCAATGTGTCAGATTTAGTAGCCACTAAATAGATTGTAGTTCACCAATGTGTCAGATTTAGTAGCCACTTCGGCTTGTAAATACATTTAGTAGCACTAAATTTGTACACCAATGTGTCAGATTTAGTAGCCACTCAAATAGATTGTACAGGTTCATCAATGTGTCAGATTTAGTAGCCACTAAATAGATTGTACTTCACCAATGTGTCAGATTTAGTAGCCACTAAATACATTGTACTTCACCAATGTGTCAGATTTAGTAGCCACTAAATAGATTGTAGTTCACCAATGTGTCAGATTTAGTAGCCACCAAATAGATAGCCACTTTAGTAGTTCATCAATGTGTCAGATTTAGTAGCCACTAAATACATTGTACTTCACCAATGTGTCAGATTTAGTAGCCACTAAATACATTGTACTTCATCAATGTGTCAGATTTAGTAGCCACTAAATAGATTGTAGTTCATCAATGTGTCAGATTTAGTAGCCACTAAATACATTGTATTTCACCATGTGTCAGATTTAATAGCCACTAAATACATTGTACTTCACCAATGTGTCAGATTTAGTAGTCACCTAAATACATTGTACTTCACCAATGTGCCAGATTTAGGAGCTATTAAATAGATTGTACACTTTAAATTAATGTGCCAGATTTAGTAGCCACTAAACAGATTGTACTTCACCAATGTGTCAGATTTAGTAGCCACTAAATAGATTGTACTTCACAATTCATGTGTCATATTTAGTAGTCACTAAATACATTGTACTTCACCAATGTGTCAGATTTAGTAGCCACTAAATAGATTGTACTTCACCAATGTGTCAGATTTAGTAGCCACTAAATAGATTGTACTTCACCAATGTGTCAGATTTAGGAGCCACTAGATAAATTGTACTTCAGCAGTGTGTCAGATTTAGTAGCCACTAAACAGATTGTACTTCACCAATGTGTCAGATTTAGTAGCCACTAAATAGATTGTACTTTACCAATGTCTCAGATTTAGTAGCCACTAAATACATTGTACTTCACCAATGTGTCACATTTAGTAGCCACTAAATACATTGTACTTTCACCAATGTGTCACATTTAGTAGCCACTAAATACATTGTACTTCACCAATGTATCAGATTTAGTAGCCACTAAATATATTGTACTTCACCAATGTGTCAGATTTAGTAGCCACTAAATAGATTGTACTTCACCAATGTGTCAGATTTAGTAGCCACTAAATAGATTGTACTCACCAATGTGTCAGATTTAGAGCCACTAGATAAATTGTACTTTCAGCAGTGTGTCAGATTTAGTAGCCACTAAACAGATTGTACTTCACCAATGTGTCAGATTTAGTAGCCACCAAATAGATTGTACTTCACCAATGTCTCAGATTTAGTAGCCACTAAATACATTGTACTTCACCAATGTGTCACATTTGGTAGCCACTAAATACATTGTACTTCACCAATGTGTCACATTTAGTAGCCACTAAATACATTGTACTTCACCAATGTATCAGATTTAGTAGCCACTAAATACATTGTACTTCACCAATGTGTCAGATTTAGTAGCCACTAAATAGATTGTACTTCACCAATGTGTCAGATTTAGTAGCCACTAAATACATTGTACTTCACCACTGTGTCATATTTAGTAGCCACCTAAATACATTGTACTTCACCAATGTGTCAGATTTAGTAGCTACTAAATAGATTGTACTTCACCAATGTGTCAGATTTAGTAGCCACTAAATACATTGTACTTCGTCAATGTGTCAGATTTAGTAGCCACTAAATAGATTGTAGTTCATCAATGTGTCAGATTTAGTAGCCACCAAATACATTGTACTTCACCAATGTGTCAGATTTAATAGCCACTAAATACATTGTACTTCACCAATGTGTCAGATTTAGTAGTCAGTAAATACATTGTACTTCACCAATGTGCCAGATTTAGGAGCTATTAAATTGATTGTACTTTACCAATGTGCCAGATTTAGTAGCCAATAAACAGATTGTACTTCACCAATGTGTCAGATTTAGTAGCCACTAAATAGATTGTACTTCACCAATGTGTCATATTTAGTAGTCACTAAATACATTGTACTTCACCAATGTGTCAGATTTAGTAGCCACTAAATAGATTGTACTTCACCAATGTGTCAGATTTAGTAGCCACTAAAATTGATTGTACTTCACCAATGTGTCAGATTTAGTAGCCACTAAATAGATTGTACTTCACCAATGTGTCAGATTTAGTAGCCACTAGATAAATTGCATTCAGCAGTGTGTCAGATTTAGTAGCCACTAAACAGATTGTAATTTCACCAATGTGTCAGATTTAGTAGCCACCAAATAGATTGTACTTTCACCAATGTCTCAGATTTAGTAGCCACTAAATACATTGTACTTCACCAATGTGTCACATTTAGTAGCCACTCAAATACATTGTACTTCACCAATGTATCAGATTTAGTAGCCACTAAATACATTGTACTTCACCAATGTGTCAGATTTAGTAGCCACTAAATAGATTGTACTTCACCAATGTGTCAGATTTAGTAGCCACTAAATAGATTGTACTTCACCAATGTGTCAGATTTAGTAGCCACTAAATACATTGTACTTCATCAATGTGTCAGATTTAGTAGCCACTAAATACATTGTACTTCACCAATGTGTCAGATTTAGTAGCCACTAAATACATTGTACTTCACCAATGTGTCAGATTTAGTAGCCACTAAATACATTGTACTTCACCAATGTGTCAGATTTAGTAGCCACTAAATAGATTGTACTTCACCAATGTGTCAGATTTAGTAGCCACTAAATAGATTGTAGTTCATCAATGTGTCAGATTTAGTAGCCACTAAATACATTGTACTTCACCAATGTTTCAGATTTATTAGCCACTAAATAGTTGTAGTTCATCAATGTGTCAGATTTAGTAGCCACTAAATAGATTGTACTTCACCAATGTGTCAGATTTAGTAGCCACTAAATACATTGTACTTCACCAATGTGTCAGATTTAGTAGCCACTAAATAGATTGTAGTTCACCAATGTGTCAGATTTAGTAGCCACCAAATAGTTGTAGTTCATCAATGTGTCAGATTTAGTAGCCACTAAATACATTGTACTTCACCAATGTGTCAGATTTAGTAGCCACTAAATAGATTGTACTTCACCAATGTGTCAGATTTAGTAGCCACCAAATACATTGTACTTCATCAATGTGTCAGATTTAGTAGCCACTAAATACATTGTACTTCACCAATGTGTCAGATTTAGTAGCCACTAAATAGATTGTACTTCACCAATGTGTCAGATTTAGTAGCCACTAAATACATTGTACTTCACCAATGTGTCATATTTAGTAGCCACTAAATACATTGTAATTTCACCAATGTGTCAGATTTAGTAGCCACTAAATAGATTGTAGTTCATCAATGTGTCAGATTTAATAGCCACTAAATAGATTGTACTTCACCAATGTGTCAGATTTAGTAGCCACTAAATACATTGTACTTCATCAATGTGTCAGATTTAGTAGCCACTAAATAGATTGTAGTTCATCAATGTGTCAGATTTAGTAGCCACTAAATACATTGTATTTCATCAATGTGTCAGATTTAGTAGCCACTAAATAGATTGTAGTTCACCAATGTGTCAGATTTAGTAGCCACTAAATAGATTGTAGTTCATCAATGTGTCAGATTTAGTAGCCACTAAATACATTGTACTTCACCAATGTGTCAGATTTAGTAGCCACCAAATAGATTGTAGTTCATCAATGTGTCAGATTTAGTAGCCACTAAATAGATTGTACTTCACCAATGTGTCAGATTTAGTAGCCACTAAATACATTGTACTTCACCAATGTGTCAGATTTAGTAGCCACTAAATAGATTGTAGTTCACCAATGTGTCAGATTTAGTAGCCACTAAATAGATTGTAGTTCATCAATGTGTCAGATTTGGTAGCCACCAAATACATTGTACTTCACCAATGTGTCAGATTTAGTAGCCACTAAATAGATTGTACTTCACCAATGTGTCAGATTTAGTAGCCACTAAATACATTGTACTTCATCAATGTGTCAGATTTAGTAGCCACTAAATACATTGTACTTCACCAATGTGTCAGATTTGGTAGCCACTAAATAGATTGTACTTCACCAATGTGTCAGATTTAGTAGCCACTAAATACATTGTACTTCATCAATGTGTCAGATTTAGTAGCCACTAAATAGATTGTAGTTCATCAATGTGTCAGATTTAGTAGCCACTAAATACATTGTACTTCACCAATGTGTCAGATTTAGTAGCCACTAAATAGATTGTACTTCACCATGTGTCAGATTTAGTAGCCACTAAATACATTGTAGTTCATCAATGTGTCAGATTTAGTAGCCACCAAATACATTGTACTTCACCAATGTGTCAGATTTAGTAGCCACTAAATAGATTGTACTTCATCAATGTGTCAGATTTGGTAGCCACTAAATAGATTGTAGTTCATCAATGTGTCAGATTTAGTAGCCACTAAATAGATTGTAGTTCACCAATGTGTCAGATTTAGTAGCCACTAAATAGATTGTACTTCACCAATGTGTCAGATTTAGTAGCCACTAAATAGATTGTACTTCACCAATGTGTCAGATTTAGTAGCCACCAAATAGATTGTACTTCACCAATGTGTCAGATTTAGTAGCCACTAAATAGATTGTACTTCACCAATGTGTCAGATTTAGTAGCCACTAAATACATTGTACTTCACCAATGTGTCAGATTTAGTAGCCACTAAATAGATTGTACTTCACCAATGTGTCAGATTTAGTAGCCACTAAATAGATTGTACTTCACCAATGTGTCAGATTTAGTAGCCACTAAATAGATTGTACTTCACCAATGTGTCAGATTTAGTAGCCACTAAATAGATTGTACTTCACCAATGTGTCAGATTTAGTAGCCACTAAATACATTGTACTTCACCAATGTGTCAGATTTAGTAGCCACTAAATACATTGTACTTCACCAATGTGTCAGATTTAGTAGCCACTAAATAGATTGTACTTCACCAATGTGTCAGATTTAGTAGCCACTAAATAGATTGTACTTCACCAATGTGTCAGATTTGGTAGCCACCAAATAGATTGTACTTCACCAATGTGTCAGATTTAGTAGCCACTAAATAGATTGTACTTCACCAATGTGTCAGATTTAGTAGCCACTAAATAGATTGTACTTCACCAATGTGTCAGATTTAGTAGCCACTAAATAGATTGTACTTCACCAATGTGTCAGATTTAGTAGCCACTAAATACATTGTACTTCACCAATGTGTCAGATTTAGTAGCCACTAAATAGATTGTACTTCACCAATGTGTCAGATTTAGTAGCCACTAAATAGATTGTAGTTCATCAATGTGTCAGATTTAGTAGCCACCAAATACATTGTACTTCATCAATGTGTCAGATTTAGTAGCCACCAAATAGATTGTAGTTCATCAATGTGTCAGATTTAGTAGCCACTAAATAGATTGTAGTTCATCAATGTGTCAGATTTAGTAGCCACTAAATAGATTGTACTTCACCAATGTGTCAGATTTAGTAGCCACTAAATAGATTGTAGTTCATCAATGTGTCAGATTTAGTAGCCACTAAATAGATTGTACTTCACCAATGTGTCAGATTTAGTAGCCACTAAATACATTGTACTTCACCAATGTGTCAGATTTAGTAGCCACTAAATAGATTGTACTTCACCAATGTGTCAGATTTAGTAGCCACTAAATAGATTGTACTTCACCAATGTGTCAGATTTAGTAGCCACTAAATAGATTGTACTTCATCAATGTGTCAGATTTAGTAGCCACTAAATACATTGTACTTCACCAATGTGTCAGATTTAGTAGCCACTAAATAGATTGTACTTCACCAATGTGTCAGATTTAGTAGCCACTAAATACATTGTACTTCACTCAATGTGTCAGATTTAGTAGCCACTAAATACATTGTACTTCACCAATGTGTCAGATTTGGTAGCCACTAAATAGATTGTACTTCACCAATGTGTCAGATTTAGTAGCCACTAAATACATTGTACTTCATCAATGTGTCAGATTTAGTAGCCACTAAATAGATTGTAGTTCATCAATGTGTCACATTTAGTAGCCACTAAATACATTGTACTTCACCAATGTGTCAGATTTAGTAGCCACTAAATACATTGTAGTTCATCAATGTGTCAGATTTAGTAGCCACCAAATACATTGTATTTCATCAATGTGTCAGATTTAGTAGCCACTAAATAGATTGTAGTTCATCAATGTGTCAGATTTAGTAGCCACTAAATAGATTGTAGTTCATCAATGTGTCAGATTTAGTAGCCACTAAATAGATTGTACTTCACCAATGTGTCAGATTTAGTAGCCACTAAATAGATTGTACTTCATCAATGTGTCAGATTTAGTAGCCACTAAATAGATTGTACTTCACCAATGTGTCAGATTTAGTAGCCACTAAATAGATTGTACTTCACCAATGTGTCAGATTTAGTAGCCACTAAATAGATTGTACTTCACCAATGGTCAGATTTAGTAGCCACTAAATACATTGTACTTCACCAATGTGTCAGATTTAGTAGCCACTAAATAGATTGTACTTCACCAATGTGTCAGATTTAGTAGCCACTAAATATATTGTACTTCACCAATGTGTCAGATTTAGTAGCCACTAAATACATTGTACTTCACCAATGTGTCAGATTTAGTAGCCACTAAATAGATTGTACTTCACCAATGTGTCAGATTTAGTAGCCACTAAATACATTGTACTTCACCAATGTGTCAGATTTAGTAGCCACTAAATAGATTGTACTTCACCAATGTGTCAGATTTAGTAGCCACTAAATAGATTGTACTTCACCAATGTGTCAGATTTAGTAGCCACTAAATAGATTGTACTTCACCAATGTGTCAGATTTAGTAGCCACTAAATAGATTGTACTTCACCAATGTGTCAGATTTAGTAGCCACTAAATAGATTGTACTTCACAAATGTGTCAGATTTAGTAGCCACTAAATAGATTGTACTTCACCAATGTGTCAGATTTAGTAGCCACTAAATAGATTGTACTTCACCAATGTGTCAGATTTAGTAGCCACTAAATACATTGTACTTCACCAATGTGTCAGATTTAGTAGCCACCAAATACATTGTACTTCATCAATGTGTCAGATTTAGTAGCCACTAAATAGATTGTAGTTCATCAATGTATCAGATTTAGTAGCCACTAAATACATTGTACTTCACCAATGTGTCAGATTTAGTAGCCACTAAATACATTGTACTTCACCAATGTGTCAGATTTAGTAGCCACTAAATACATTGTACTTCATCAATGTGTCAGATTTAGTAGCCACTAAATACATTGTACTTCACCAATGTCAGATTTAGTAGCCACTAAATAGATTGTAGTTCATCAATGTGTCAGATTTAGTAGCCACTAAATAGATTGTACTTCACCAATGTGTCAGATTTAGTAGCCACTAAATAGATTGTATTTCACCAATGTGTCAGATTTAGTTGCCACTAAATAGATTGTACTTCACCAATGTGTCAGATTTAGTAGCCACTAAATACATTGTACTTCACCAATGTGTCAGATTTAGTAGCCACTAAATAGATTGTACTTCACCAATGTGTCAGATTTAGTAGCCACTAAATAGATTGTACTTCACCAATGTGTCAGATTTAGTAGCCACTAAATAGATTGTACTTCACCAATGTGTCAGATTTAGTAGCCACTAAATACATTGTACTTCGCCAATGTGTCAGATTTAGTAGCCACTAAATAGATTGTACTTCACCAATGTGACAGATTTAGTAGCCACTAAATAGATTGTACTTCACCAATGTGTCAGATTTAGTAGCCACTAAATAGATTGTACTTCACCAATGTGTCAGATTTAGTAGCCACTAAATAGATTGTACTTCACCAATGTGTCAGATTTAGTAGCCACTAAATAGATTGTACTTCACCAATGTGTCAGATTTAGTAACCACTAAATACATTGTACTTCACCAATGTGTCAGATTTAGTAGCCACTAAATAGATTGTACTTCACCAATGTGTCAGATTTAGTACCCACTAAATACATTGTACTTCACCAATGTGTCACATTTAGTAGCCACTAAATACATTGTACTTCACCAATGTGTCAGATTTAGTAGCCACTAAATAGATTATACTTTACCAATGTGTCAGATTTAGTAGCCACTAAATAGATTGTACTTCACCAATGTGTCAGATTTAGTAGCCACTAAATAGATTGTACTTCACCAATGTGTCAGATTTAGTAGCCACTAAATAGATTGTACTTCACCAATGTGTCAGATTTAGTAGCCACTAAATAGATTGTACTTCACCAATGTGTCAGATTTAGTAGCCACTAAATAGATTGTACTTCACCAATGTGTCAGATTTAGTCATTGTTTCTTAGGCCGTGCTGAAACATTATGCTATATTTATTAGCAATTTCATAGACTGTACTGTACGTGTTTTTTCAAATACAGCAATCTTTCCAAATTTTGTACTTAAATTATGATAAAACAAATAGTAGATTTACGTTCCTAGATTTAAGAAAAGTATAAACTCTATTTTTAGTAATTAAACTCGTGTTTGAACATATTCTAACAGATACTGGTTCGTGGTAATGAATGTTTGTAATTTCATAAAACCGAAGAGAACTTCGTTTTTAAGCCTTTCTTTCAATACCAACTAAGTATTCCACACATACTGTTTTATTCATAATTATTTCAAAGTCTTTGCGCACGAATATCATAGCAAATATAAATGCGAAATGTACTTAACATGAGCTCAATGAATCGAAGACAGCAACAACGGTAACCTAGTTACCGTGGAGATAATTATAAAATAGTATACAACATGACTTTAAGAACTAATACGAACGTCATGTGATCTCAGACAGAACATGAACGTTAATACCACTTATTGTAACTTTGGTAGCGTCTTTTTTTTTTTCGAGTCATATGAGTAATTAACACATGCAACATAATTTTGTCTCATTATTACAGGATCTGTGTTAAAACGTATATTTATCTGGTTATCATTCTTTGAGAAATGTATTTTATTTATCGTCAGCCAGTGTTCAATCATAAACTTTCTCCCTGTAGTGTAATAATGGGCTCGATCGTGTATTTAGACATAACCGAATGACCAACCAGATAAAAGTAATAAAGCGTAAGAGGGCACGATACAATCGGTTCGAGAGTAATGAACTCGAAGGTCAATGTAGCACTGAGCAATATCTGACCCTAGTAACTGAAGTACATAAGATAGAAACGTACAGAAGAAAATGTAGCTACGAAAAGTAAAATATATCCAATGTAATGCGCTACGTGCCTAAATGTATTTCGAATTTCTTTTCGTCTGTGAGATGAAAACGAACCTAAGCTACAAAACACTGTGCTAATTCGTCGTATAAGGTAAACGAAACTGTATACTGATAAGAAACACGGTTAAATATCACGTCCGTAAAACTCCAAATCAAATAATTTTTCATGTCATACGACGGGTTGTTATTTCATATTAAAATTACTGCTTAGGGCAGGGTTCCCTGAGTTTTCTCTGCACAAGGCCCAAGAAATCATTCTGCATTCTTACTGAGGCCCCTAACCCCAATGAATCTACGGATACTGATTATATCCGTTACACTTTAATTATCTATGTTTTCTGTATTTGCTATAGATATGCACAGTGTACACAAATGAAACTAAATTAAGGTACAACACTTCTCACCAGGATTTGCTATCCTGTACATTAGCGAATCCCTACTTCAGTTATTTATAATAAAGAAACAATGATAAACCTTCCTTTTACACATGTATTGTAATAGCCATAAAATGTAACAAGATTTATTTATTTTTTCCGAAATCGAACGTTATTATGTTAACTATGTGGATTTGAACAGAATAGCAAGAAATGAAATCAAATAATTAATCTAACTGAAAGTACTCAATAAGGAAGTAAAAACTGTAGAAATAACTACGTTAGGTTAAGCAGCTTTCTTCTTCATTTGTAATTAAAACCACGAATAACCTTACTGTACCATAATTACATGCCCTGTTTTGTGGAAGATAGTAAGTAACTCATTTAACTGATTAGGTGTGTTTAAATTAAAATCCAAAGGCCTATTATAAAGGAAAGTTTTAATCCATTTCTCGGAAAAGAATCCTTTACACATAATCCCCTGAACGTCGTCGTAAAATTTCTAGTTACTCTACAAAAAACAAAGATATGGTAGCGATCCATCCAACTCTGGGTAATGGAAGATAAGTGGAATTGTGTCCTAATTTAGGGGCCTTTTATTTCTTCTTTTCGGGTAGAAATTCTAAGACTTGATATCAGGTATACATTCTTAGAGAGTTCCAGTTACCATATAAGTACCGTAACTGACTCAGCATGTGCGCATAACGGAACGTCTTTATCGTAAGACTCAGAGGATTCTGTGTTTGACTCGTATACAGGTTACGACTCGTTTCTGTAGCAAGAAGAAATGTTTACAATTTTATATACTACCAAAGTGAAAAGATATCTGTGGTCACATTCTTCAAGGTCTTTAAAACTGAAAAGTATTTCTACCATCTGAGAGTATTTTAGAGATAAAATACAAGTTGAATAAGACACCAGACAGATTTCTAACATTAAACACGCACATTTAGCTACCTGGACGTTTTCTAACAGAGACAAATGTTCATTTAAATACGTGCATTACATTAAATAGGAATATTTGTCATCTGGTTGGCATGCGTAGAGAATACTGTGTGGTTAAAATATTATTATGCATTCTTTTCTACTTTCACTTAATTAAAAATTACATTATGTGGGAACGTTGAGCTCGATGGTTCAGTTATTATTCAGTAGCATCAAGGTATATGGATGAAGTACATTGGACAGGATAGTCCAGCTAGATGGATGAAGTATATTAGACAGGATAGTCCAGCTAGGTGGATGAAGTACATTGAACAGGATAGTCCAGCTAGGTGGATGAAGTACATTAGACAGGATAGTCCAGCTAGATGGATGAAGTATATTAGACAGGATAGTCCAGCTAGGTGGACGAAGTACATTAGACAGGATAGTCCATGTATATGAATGGAATACATTGAACAATAGAGTCCAGCTAGGTGGATGAAGTACATTAGACAGGATAGTCCAGCTAGATGGATGAAGTACATTAAACAATAGAGTCCAGCTAGGTGAATGAAGTACATTAGACAGGAGAGTCCAGGTGCATGGATGAAGTACAATAAACAGGAGAGTCCAGGTGTATGGATGAAGTACATTAAACAGGATAGTCCAGCTAGATGGTTTGTTTGTTTTGAATTTCGCGCAAAGCTACACGAGGGCTACCTGCGCTAGTCGTACCCAATTTATCAGTGCTAGTTATCATCACCTGCCGCCAACTCTTGAGCTACTCTTTTATCAACGAATAATGGGATTGACCGTCACATATAACGCCTCCACGGCCGAAAGGGCGAGCATGTTTGGTGCGACGTAAATTCGAACCCGCAACCCTCAGATTAGAGTCGAATGTTTTAACCCACCTGGCCATGTCGAGCCAGGCAGATGGATCAAGTAAAATAGACAATAGAGTCCAACTAGATGAATGAAGTACATTAGACAAGAGAGTCCAGGTATATGGATGAAGACAGGAGATATATAACTAAAATGTTTATCATTACAGGATAAAACTTATATCTACCGAATAATTTGTTAATACAACGTTATATCACGGTCATTTAAATCTCACAGATTTAAATACATAATGACTATATAAAAAGACGACTATCTTTAAATATCCTTGTTATTAGGACTCACATAAAGTCTTCGGTACTTTTATTCTGTGTATATATCTAAAAAATGTGCTTGTTTTAGCGCAAAGCTACATTATACACTAAATGCACTGTGTCCACCATGCGGAATCGAACTCATTAATTTTAGTGCTGTAAGTTGCGAGAATTGCCTCTGAACTCCAAGGGACCAGACTCGTTTGCGATTTCAATGAGAAATTGGTTACTTTATTATGATTCATGAAGGCTTCGTAGTCCACATGGACTCTAATGGCAGTATTTACCCTCTTAAACGAGTTTTCTACGACTTAAAATTGGAAAACCTACATCAGTGGTGTTCTCACTGAGTGAGTGGTAATTTATTTGTTGTTTTTTAATCCCAGCTGATTGAACTCGTTTTTTGTTTGGTTTTGTCTTCTTGTAATCTCTTAAGGGCACTTTCCAATTACACGTAGAGGGATTCCTTCCCCCTATACCAGAGCTCAAAGCTTTTCATTTGGCTTTTGTGAGTCAAGTATCTTTAGTATCGTTAAGCAAGTTAATTACCAAATATTAGTCATACGCAATAATATTATGTGGTCTTACTCGAAGTAGTCCCTACGTATTATTGTTTGTAGCCTGGTTAACAAATAATAGATGTCTGGATATGACACAGGTTACAAAAACATGTTATAAACTTTTATCAGATGACATAACAAGTGATACTTTAATAAGTTAACAACTGACTTTAGAATACACGTAACAAGTTATACTTTGATAAGTTAACAATTCGCTTCAGAATACAAAGAGCGAGTTATACTTAATAAGTTAATAACTGACGTTAAAATACAAATAGCAAGTTACAATACGATATATTAAAATTGTTTCTCGTACATATCTAACAAGCCATACTATGATAAGTTAAGAACTGTTATGGTACACATGATAAACTATGGTATGGTTGGTGAAGAACTGTTTCTGTTACACATGAAAAGAAATATTATGACTATTTATGATCAGCTCTTCTGAATAATGTTAAAATTATTTCTGTGACTATTTATGATTAGCTCTTCGGAATAATGTTAAAATTATTTCTATGACTATTTATGATTAGCTCTCCTGAATAATGTTAAAATTATTTCAAAGTAAAGAATAGTAATAAATAATCATCATTAAATATAAAATAAATAAATTATAATGTTTTATTAACACTAAGCCTACTTTTAACTAGCTGGTGAGTTAAATAAACATTGATAATTACTATTAATTTACCTTATACCTCAACAGGACCCGGCACGGCCAGGTGGTTAAGGCACTCGATTTGTAATCCGAGGGTCGCGAATTCGAATCTCTGTCACACAAAACATGCTCGCCCTTTCAGCCGTGGAGGCATTATAATTAACGGTCAATCCCATTATTCTTTGGTTAAAGAGTAGCCCAAGAGTTGGCGGTGAGTGATGATGACCAGCTGCCTTCCCTCGAGTCTTACACTGCTAAATTAGGGACGGCTAGCGCAGACAGCCCTCGCGTAGCTTTACGTGAAATTCAAACCCAAACATATTGAGCAAAAGGTTCCGTCGGAACTGAATGTGTCAGATAAAGTGTAAGTTTGACAAACAAGCCACGCATTGATTTGACTAGCCGTTAATGTTTATATATAAAAGCATCAAAAATGGATTTTCAAATCGACAACGAAAACTTAAACACCATGATTTACGGGCACATTTGTTTTCGAGGGCACATTCTAAACAGCCATCAGGGGTTTTATTTCATCAACACGTAATATGATACTCGGATCTTCCACCACCGGCAGCTCTGCTTCTAACTCTTCCTATCAAGCATGACGACTTTGACATGAGTTCAGCAGCTGGTCAGTCTCAGACCCTCCCACTACCAAGGACTGGAGTCGAGTTTGCCAAGAAGGCCGGTAGAATGAGTAATTGTCCCGCTCTCGGCTCTCACAGCCGCAAATGATTCTTTCTTTCTGGTCTCTTGACGCATCATTAAATAACATTTTGAGTGTCTCCCAACCACAGACTACCATACTCAAACATCTACCGACAGACTTACAATGGTAACATCCGGGGTTCAATTCCCTCAATGAAAACAGGACAAATAGCCCAAAAAGAACACAAAACAACCACGAAAAAAGATATGTATATATATAAATATAGTAGTACTGTCTGTTGCATTTCTACGTAACTACTTATCTATATAAATATAATAGTACACTTTGTTCTACGTCCATGTAATGACTTATCTATATAAATATGAAGTACTGTCTGTCGTACGTCCATATAACTACTTATTTATATAAATACAATAGTACTGTTTGTTGTATGTCTATGTAACTACTTATTTATATATATATAATAGTACTTCTGTTGTATGTCCGTTTAACTATTTATCTATATGAATATAATAGTACTGTCTGCTGTATGTCCATATACCTACTTATCTATATAAACATAACACTATTATCTGCTTATGTCCATGTAACTATTTGTCTGTATAAATATAATAGTAGTCTTTTGTATAACCATATAACTACTTATCTATATAAATATTTTAGTACTGTCTCTTATATGATCATATAACTACTTATCTGTATGAATATAATATTATGTCTGTTATACGTTCGTGTAACTACTTATTTATATAAATATAATTGTAGTCTCTTATATCTCTATATAACTACTGACCTATATAAATATAGTAGTTCTGTCTGTTGTATGTCCATGTAACTACTTACTTATATAAATATAATAGTATTGTTTATTGTATGTCCATGTAACTACTTATCTATATAAATGTAATAGTACTGGCTGTTGTACGTCCATGTAACTACTTAACTATATAATTATAATAGTAATGTTTGTTGTTTGTGCGTTAACTACTTATATATAAAAATATAAAAAGTAGTCTGTTATATTTCTATGTAACTATTTATCTATATCAATATAATAACACTCGCTGTTGTGTGTCCATATAACTACTTATATATACATATAATAGTACTGTCTGTTGTATGTCCATGTAACTACTTATCTATATAAATCTCTTGTATGTCTAACAATTTATCTATATCAATATAATAACTTGTATGTCTATGTAACAATTTATCTATATCAATATAACTAACACACTCGCTGTTGTATGTCCATATAACTACTTATATATACATATAATAGTACTGTCTGTTGTATGTCCATGTACCTACTTATCTATATAAACATAATACTATCTCTTGTATGTCCATGTAAATATTTGTCTATATAAATATAATAGTAGTCTTTTGTATAACCATATAACTACTTATCTATATAAATATTCTAATACTGCCTGCTGTATGTTTATGTAACTACTTATTTGTATAAATATAATAGTACAGTCCCTTATATGATCATATAACTACTTATCTGTATAAATAAAAATTATGCCTGTTATATGTCCGTGTAACTACTTATTTATATGAATATAATGGCAGTCTCTTTTATTTCTATATAACTACTTACCTCTATAAATATAGTAGTTCTGTTTGTTGTATGTCCATGTAACTACTTACTTATATAAATATAATACTATTGTTTGTTGTATGTCCGTGTAACTACTTACTTATATAAATATAATACTATTGTTTGTTGTATGTCCATGTAACTACTTATCTGTATAAATGTAATAGTACTGGCTGTTGTATGTCCATGTAACTATTTATCTAAATAAACATAATGGTACCGTTTGTTTTTTGTCCATGTAACTACTTATCTATATAAACATAATGGTACTGTTTGTTTTATGTCCATGTAACTATTTATCTAAATAAACATAATGGTACCGTTTGTTTTTTGTCCATGTAACTATTTATCTATATAAACATAATGGTACTGTTTGTTTTTTGTCCATGTAACTACTTATCTATATAAACATAATGGTACTGTTTGTTTTTTGTCCATGTAACTACTTATCTATATAAATATAATGGTGCTTTGTTATATTTCCATGTAACTCATTTGTTCCACGTTGAGATAAGTTAAAATTTTTAGTTTGCGTTTTTGTGCTTCGACTTTGGACCTTCAACAAAGTTGACACGAAGGTTTCTTGGGTCCCTGCGGAGATACAAACAAGTTTTGTGTTTTGCTGTTTTTATGAGCAGTTTTGATAATTACTTATAAGGTCAGGACAACTTTTCATGTCTTAATGACATTTCATCGATCAGTAATATAACATCAATTTAAGATATTAGCCAGTATATTAATAAAATGGTATAACAGTTCATTCTCTCTTTGAGTAATAACGAAATAATGGTTATTTCAATAATAAACACAAAAAACAGAATATTTCGAATAATTTACTAGTTTTATTGTTGTTTTAAATATCACGAAAGTTATCATAAAAATAACGTGTTAAAATAAAGGTTTGTTACCTTTCATTATACAGGGTGTTCGGAAAGTCACTGTGCACTTATATATTTATCAACAGACGTGTTTCAACATAGAATACAGGAGGTAAATATGAATGACAATTATAAACAGTGTTGAAAGTGACCCCCGTTGGTATCAATACAGGTCTGGATCCTTCTTATTTTGTTTCTAAACATCGCTATCAGTTGCTGTCTTGAAATAGACTGAATAGACATATGATTACAAAACTGCACAGTGACTTTCCGAACACCCTGTAGATACAGAAATTTGCCTTTCCTTTGTCTTTCAGAATTTCTTTTTCCGTGAGAGAGAGTTAGTTATTTTAATGTCGTTTCTACGGTGGACATTTCTCCTTTGCCCGGAAATGGAAAAATTAAAAAATGTGTACATTTTTCTAGCAAGCTGTTCTTATTTTATTTTAAAATACATCTTATATCAGACACGTTGATAAGATATAAATATCTGTAAAGAATGTTGTAACGTCAGTCACTAAAACCTGTCTCGGTTTAAGTTTTTTGTGTTACTTTATGTAATATATATTTTTTATGTGTTTAGTTTGACACTAAACATTTGTTATTGTATGTGCACGTTTCTAGTTGTTTTTATGACTCTATTTTAGATAGATCATAGCGAATAAATTAAAATCTATTTCCGGTGTGATTAGAATGGCGCTATAGTCTGATTTATTTCGGTTTTTTTTTTAAGTTTGAGCAGGTCTATCCTGTCGAGATTGGAAGTTTAACAGTTAGTTATGCGAAGATACATAAACTTGCTGAGAATGTTCTCAGCTAACGCTCGTGACTCAAGTAGTCACTTAATAATGGAAACATAAAAGTCAGCGAGTCACAATGCCCTTTTAATCGTTTGCACAATGTGGTTTTTAACCCGTGACCCTTTCTGGTTGTCTGTCATTTTTACTTTAAGATATTAGCACGTAAACCATGATGTTGTTGGTGATCGAATGTTCGTTTTGTTTTACTCGAGAAGAGATTGAAAATCAATGTTTTTGTACATTATTAATCGTCTTCAGTTAATAAAATATATCAGGAAGTTTACGCACTAATTAAGTAACATTAATTATATTTTACGTCAGTTGACAACATACTTTTCTGAAACGTATCCTACTTTTGTTTTGTTTAATGAACAACAAATATCCTGGAACATTAAACTTTCCTTACCCCGTGTGACAAATAGCATAAACCAAACCGTGTCTGTTATATATCAGCCGAATTGGTGATCCATGGTATTGTGAGAAAAGGCCCCGTCAGCGGTGAATATGGCAGATATAGTGTGGTTCACAGATTATTTTATCTCACTCATAATTTATTAGTAATAGTCTAATTGTGTTCTATTGCCATTTAAATTATTGAACCTCTGCTTCTAATGTGTCTTGTCGACTACGTATATCTCTTGTCGTTGTCAATTAATGTAATCTCTTAGAGTTCCATAGCCTTGAACTTCGTTGGTACTGCTTGGTGAGAGACCCCAGAGAGTTACTCACGAGTTTCTGGGGAATACGATACAACTTTAGATTTCAAGATTATTTTAAGAGAACCAAGAGATGTCATTACGGAGATCATCGGCACACGGTTTCTGTCGTGCGCTAATTGAGCTAATCGGACATGTTAGTCTGGAGTCACGTGCTACACGAGGGCTATCTGCGCTAACCGTCCCTAATTTAGCAGTGTAAGATTAGAGGGAAGGCAGCTAGTCATTACCACACACCGCCAACTCTTGGGCTACTCTTTACCAACGAATAGTGGGATTGATGGTCACATTATAACGCCCCCACGGCTGAAAGGGCGAGCATGTTTGGTGTGACTGGATTCGAACCTGCAACCCTCGGATTACGAACCGAGTGCCTTAAACACCTGGCCATGCTGGGCTTCAATTTCTTAGTTGGTCTTCTTGTAGCTGCATTTTGTCGTAAGGGTGTGAAGGCATACAGAAAACAGAAGAGCGTTAATATATATTAGAGCGTTAATATATATTAAGCTCTATCTTTTTACATCTTGTGACTGTCCAAACTAAAGAATTATTTTATGATATTTGGAAAACATTTACGATTTCAAGAAGTATTTAATCGCAGTGAATAAAACCTGGACGCCGCCTGGTGAGATTTTCTGTCAGATTAGACGTACTTGTCTTTGAAACTTCCTGGTATTAAATAATCGAACCTATTTAAAACTAAATATTTGTTTGATATCTTTTATTTTCCATTTTGTCATATTTCTCTTCAATTTTCAAACATAGAGTCGTAAATGTTGTTGCTGTTTTGTTATTGCGAAGCTACACAATGGGTTATTATGCACTCTATCCACTGACGGGAATCAAACTCCACTTTAACTACATATACAATGTTGGGGTTAGATGGATCCAAACACAGTTAAAACTCACCACTCACTGTTAATTTCTGTTCACGTTTTGAGAGAGACTATATTATTCAGTGCGGCAGTTATAATTCAAGGGTTAAATTTTCAACATAAAAACGCTAAAATATGGATGCATGTTCATTCTTCAACGGGAACTTTGAATTAGAGAACGCATTTAATATGAGCCTTATTGACCTGGCTTTAGTTATCTTGTTGTAATGAAATTTGGAAGATAAAACATATCTTAATAATTTGTTATAATTAAGGCACACTACGTTTCTTTTATATTCTAACCAGATTAATTAATCCTTATATAACATTCCTTATCGTACCTCTATAATCAATTTACGTTCTTATCATTAATTAACACGCCATGAAACCCAATACCTAGGTTAAACTTAAGCATTACAGATATTTTAATTATTTCTCGACTGCCTTTGGAAATTTAAGGCCTGTTTTTATTTGTTTCTCATCAAAATAGCCAATCAGCAAAGAACTCTACGTATTACTATTCAAGACAGCCAATCAGCATGTAAGTATACAAAAAACAGCCAATCAGCATCTGAATAATTTTAGGCTTACTTTCAAAAACAGCACACAAATAACACAAGTGTAGATGGACCTGCCTTACACGTGATTTTCTCTACACACTTCCCTAATTCATTAACCTACAGTACACTGTTACGTCATCACCATTTAACAAGAAACCAGTTTTAGTCTATTATGGTTGTATTAGTTAAACAAGGTTACGTCACCACCATTTATGAACAAACCAGTTTTAGTCTGTTGAGGTTGTATTAGCTAAACAAAAATAAAATAATTCCAACTTGAACTATTATTATGGAACAACCTTTCTCAATAAACCATTACAGGAAATCTCAGACACTTTATTAAACGGGCAAGCTAATCTTAACCATTCTTTATAGTAATACCTCAAAGATCCCAGACTTCTGGATATACCATTACAGTATATCTCAGACTTATATTGTAGATACATCATAATGATATTCGAGTATCAAAACACTCAGACATCATGATAAATCCTCAAACAGAACCTTTCGTGGTGATAATGCAGAGACTGAGAGGGCGTTCTTATTCAGTTAAATTTGTAAATAACTGGAAGCAGCAAGTTAAAAAAATTAAACACGTGAAACTTAAAAAAGGAAAACAAACACATAGAAATGTGTTCCAAAACCAAGAATATTACATTTAATGTGTTCCAGAACCACATACCAAGAATATTACATTTAATGTGTTCCAGAACCACATACCAAGAATATTACATTTAATGTGTTCCAGAACCACATACCAAGAATATTACATTTAATGTGTTCAAAAACCACATACAATATTACATTTAATGTGTTCCAGAACCACATACAATATTACATTTAATGTGTTCCAGAACCACATACCAAGAATATTACATTTAATGTGTTCCAAAACCACATACCAAGAATATTACATTTAATGTGTTCAAAACCACATACAATACACATTTAATGTGTTCCAGAACCACATACCAAGAATATTACATTTAATGTGTTCCAAAACCACATACAATATTACATTTAATGAGTTCCAAAACCACATACCAAGAATATTACATTTAATGTGTTCCAGAACCACATACCAAGAATATTACATTTAATGTGTTCCAAAACCACATACCAAGAATATTACATTTAATGTGTTCCAAAACCACATACCAAGAATATTACATTTAATGTGTTCCAAAACCACATACCAAGAATATTACATTTAATGAGTTCCAAAACCACATACTAAGAATATTACATTTAATGTGTTCCAGAACCACATACAATATTACATTTAATGAGTTCCAAAACCACATACCAAGAATATTACATTTAATGTGTTCAAAAACCACATACAATATTACATTTAATGAGTTCCAGAACCACATACCAAGAATATTACATTTAATGTGTTCCAAAACCACATACCAAGAATATTACATTTAATGTGTTCAAAAACCACATACAATATTACATTTAATGTGTTCCAAAACCACATACAATATCACATTTAATTTTTCTCTGTGTTTTATTAACATTTGTTAAAACTGTGCATACTTTCCATTAGTTTACTTTACGACAAATGGATAATTAGTACATTACACTTCATATTACGGCCTGGTATTGTCAAGTGAGTTGAGGCGTGCGACTCGTAGTCCCCGTTACACCAAAAATGCTCGCCCTTTCAGCTGTGGTAGTGTTATAATGTTATCGTAAATCCCACTATTCGTTGGTAAAAGAATAGCCCAATAGTTGGCGGTGGGTGGTGATGACTAGTTGCCTTCTCTCTAGTCTTACACTGCTAAATTAGGGATGGCTAGCACAGATAGCCCTCGAATAGCTTTGTGCGAAATTCCAAAACAAACAAACAAATAGATAAATATGGCATATTACCTACAATAATATAAATACCTTGAAAGTTAATCGTTTGATTCAAAAGTATTATAAGTCAGTGTTACAAAATCATTTATTTTATCCAATACTCAAGCAGAGCCACATGACAGATACCAGCACTAACCTCTAATTTTCGTGAAATATCAAAAGAAGAAAACCAATTACTTGACTACTCTAGTCGAATGATTGACTCTGACGTCTGTGATGTACACAGACGGTTTCAGAATACAAAGCGCGGTTTGATGGTAGAGAGATGTGAAGTGTGGTTTCTCGTTTCCACCATCCCGGAACTACGTTCGGTCCACTGTTTATGTACAAACGTCACAACTGAAACGGTTTAACATTTTAACTTACTATATTATCAGAAGCTGGTTTGGCCAACCAATTGAGAATAATTGAGGTGTTGGGAATAAATAAACTAGCAAACTACAAAAACTGTTGTTTCTGGATTACAGGTCAACCATCTGTAAATGAATATAAGCTCACATAATTTATCTCAAGGATCAACAGCACCCTTACAGTTCCAACACCCTATCACATATACCTTCTCACCATGTTGTGTAGGCCTAGAGTCGCGTCCTAAGCCTAGAATGGTGCAGTTTGAGCAGAAAGAAAAGCATCTGTCGCTTCTAGCACAAAAAGAAAGTTTTTTTGTGTAACAAAGAACTAAACGTGACATCAGAACATCACCTGGAGTGCATTTTATTATCGTCTTAACCTGACATCAGAACGTCACCTGGAGAACATTTTCTTATCGTCTAAACATGACATCAGAACATCACCTGGAGTGTATTTTATTATCATCTAAACATGACATCAGAACATCACCTGGAGTGCATTTTCTTATCGTCTAAACATGACATCAGAACATCACCTGGAGTGCATTTTCTTATCGTCTAAACGTGACATCAGAACATCACTTGGAGTGCATTTTCTTATCGTCTAAACATGACATCAGAAACTCACCTGGAGTGCATTTTCTTATCGTCTAAACATGACATCAGAAACTCACCTGGAGTGCATTTTCTTATCGTCTAAACATGACATCAGAAACTCACCTGGAGTGCATTTTCTTATCGTCTAAACATGACATCAGAAACTCACCTGGAGTGCATTTTCTTATCGTCTAAACATGACATCAGAAACTCACCTGGAGTGCATTTTCTTATCGTCTAAACATGACATCAGAACATCACCTGGAGTGCATTTTCTTATCGTCTAAACGTGACATCAGAACATCACCTGGAGAACATTTTCTTATCGTCTAAACATGATATCAGAACATCACCTGAAGTGCATTTTCTTATCGTCTAAACATGACATCAGAACATCACTTGGAGTGCATTTTCTTATCGTCTAAACATGACATCAGAACATCACTTGGAGTGCATTTTCTTATCGTCTAAACATGACATCAGAACATCACTTGGAGTGCATTTTCTTATCGTCTAGTTTATATGTTTCTTCATTTCCAGTGTTGTGTGAGGTGGAGAGAAGGGTGGGGTATCTATTTATTTACCTATAACACTATGTAACAAAATGTTTACTTTTTCTGGTTCCTGGGCAGAAAGTGTTATTTCCCAATTGCTTATGCCTAAAGTAAATAGAAAAGACCTTTTTTTCTCTTCAAACTATGCTTTTGTGACCTGGGAGCATATAATGAAAACATGACGGGAGAATATATTTGGGAGCTGATACGTGAAAGTGATTTACATTACAGTCGCAAATCTCGAAAAATTACTCACTTCTAAACATTTTTGTATAACTTTAGTATAAATACATGTAAATCTTGATTCATATGTTGTTTTATTCAGACCTAATGTAAATGAAAATGTGCAAATTTGCCCGTTTTTACATAGAAAATAGGTTGATTTCTAAATTTCATTATCCAGGTCACAAAAGCAGAGTTTGAAGGGAATAATGGCCATTTTGTGTACTTTTACAACATAAGCAATTAAGAAATAACACATATTATCCAGGAACAAAATTTTTGTTACATAGCGTAATAAATCAAAGAGCTGGTATCTCGAAGTTTGAGAGTAACACCAAAATAAATTGTTAGTTCGTGGCAAGTGTTAAAAAATAAAATAAAAAATTAAAGACTGGGTAAAATCGAATTTCAAAACAATATAAAATATATCCACACCTGGCACGTGTTCTTAGTTTCATCTCACTGGAACTGACAATTTTCTAAAACCTGTCAGAAAAATATTGGTTGCTAACACGAAGCGACCCAATCCAATAATAATAACTTGGATATTGGTACTTTCAAACTAAATAGCATTTACACAAGAGTATATTTACTATACAACCTGGAAATAGAACTCCAACGCTCAGCCCAGCATAGCTACGTGGGTTAAGACGTTCGACTCGTAATATGAGAGTCACAGGTTCGAATCCCCGTCGCACCAAACATGCTCGCCCTTTCAGCCGTCGGGGCGATATAATGTGACGGTGAATCCCACTATTCGTAGGTAAAAGAGAAGCCCAAGAGTTGACGGTGGGTGATGATGACTAGCTGCCTTTTCTCTAAATTAGAGACGTCTAGCGCATGTAGTTCTGGAGTAGCTTTGCGTAAAACTAAAAAAACAAACAAACAAGGTTGTAACGTTCTGTTCAGAAAGAAAAGAGTTGTTTGTTTTGACTCGCATATGGGCTTGGGAAGAGGTATATGATGTGACCTTCAAGTTATGTCCTGTTTCACGTATCTATGGGACTAGATAATTCTGTACTTTGTAAATGTTTCATGGTGAGGTGGGTTTGTTATACAATTTCTTAACACATGTTTAGCTTTGCGCGAAATTCAAAAAAACATCCAAGGCTCGAGCACAGATGCACCTAATTACTTCTGAACAAATACAGGATAATAAGCTAACAGCATTCGCCGCCTTTGAAGCTACTCTTAACCGAGTACTGAGATTAGTGTTTGGTGTTTCTGTGCTCGCACAGTTGAATGCTCTCGAACCTTGGATCTTCGGATCGACAATAGTCCATGAACAGCCCGTTATGAAGTCAATGTTATTACAGTCTTATTGTTGCAATATTTACAAATCTGCAACACAATTATTATGTCTTCACAGCTACAACGCTGTGTATGTCCAATGACATATCGTGGTTCGAGCCAGAAAGCTGTGGGTCTGCAGCTGTGGATATGTTTGTCGTGATTTATTTATTCTTGACACCACCATAAATATTGATAAGGCAGATACCATGTTAAAAACAGATGTTTTTAATCACTTATTCTATAATAGCCTGAGAAGAATAGCACGATGCTAAGATATTAAATCAGTTTCAAGCCTAGTGACTTGTGTCAAAATGGTAACTCCAAAGTATCACCAACTGAACTGCTATGCCTAAAACTTTGGATGTGGCGGTGTTTTGCGACGGATGCGGCCCAATTAAACTGCCGCAGTGATCCTGAGTTCTCAGTTACGATCAAATCAGTTACGATCAAATCACTATTTGACTAGCGTAGCCCAAGGATTGGCGGCTGGTGCTGTTGATTATCTGCCATCCCTCTAATCTATAAGTTCGTAATTAGGCACAGCCAGGTCAAATAGTCCTTTAAAATAGACTTTGATTATTTACAGTTCTTCTAAATAGATTTGCAATGTCTAGATCAGTAGTTGTCCAAGGAGAAATGTCATCTAATTACTTCCAGTCACTCAACCGTGAACATTGTCTACAACTGTTTAGTTTCAACTTGGCCCCACCCCTGTCACAACTGGCCTCCACTGGCTTACCCCTACTTTTTGTTTTCATGGCTCATTTGTTAACTGACGACGTTGGATATTTCACAGACCATTTTCCGCTAGAGGTCGTACTTTGTTGAAACTTCCCTGTTTGTATATGCCGTTTTATTCAGCTTAGCAACAGCTGAGCTGCAGTGACCTGTGTTAAATTAAGTAAGGTAAATATGATAGTTTTAATACAACATGAAAATGTCGTAGTAATTTTATTTTACTGTATCAAATCAAGAACACGATAGCAATAATCAGATTTATATCTGAAAACCTAAGTACTCAACTACTTCAACGATTCGAAGTGTTGTTTACAGATAACTTATAATAATATTCATTTTAAATCTATTTTAGTTTGTTTACACAATCACAAATATGTAGTTAAAATTTCACTTCTTGTCCCACGAATTAGCCCCTCGCTAGTACAGCGATAAGTCTACGGATTTATGACTCAAAAATCAAGGGTTCTATTCTCCTCAATGGACCCAGCAGATCGCCCGATGTAGCTTTGTTTTAAGAAAACACAAACGCACGAGCTAGAATAAACTGCAAACCTTTGTTTGGTGCTATCTGGTAAAAAAAATAGCATAATAATTACATAACATAAAATAATAACATATGAACAGAAATAAATCGTTTATCTAAGTGTTAAAACTATTATTCGCTTTTCTGTAACATCCCAGGAAGACATCGCAAGGATTTCCTTGCAAAACCCTTGCAAAAAGAGTAAGGAAAAATATTGTATTAGTTTACATTTAGAAGCATATTTTATATATCAACTAAATCTAGTAGGACGTATTACTCAGAGATGAAATATGCGTCCATGGTAATCTCCACTCCAACTGAGTAGAATGTGGTGTTTTAATATTAAAGTAATGTGTTCCACTAACAAAGTCACGAACGTCCAATGGGTCAGTTACGGGCTTGCTTTTTATTCTAGGACTTTTCTACATTATTTATATTTCTTAGTATCGTCTGGAAGCTAGTTTCAAAAGATAATTTAGTGTAAGTTTCACATTCTACTCGTAATGGTTATAGTTTTAAGATCTGTACAAAAACTATAGAAAGATAAAACTATATATACACATAATGTCTCAGAGATAAGCGTTTAAACAAACTACAGTGTCTAAATAAAACGTGAATAACAACTGAAAGATCCACGAGGTTCTTGTTTTATACAACCAAATTATATAACTGTTTCACTTCTCACACAACTTGAAGTTTGTTTGACGAATGCATTTCTCAAACTCTTTGTACTGCCTCGCAGTTCGGCTTCAAATGACAGAACAAAATCACATTGTGATGAAAGACATCTCTGAATCTGTTGCTTAAGGGAACTTACAGAAACTAAATATTTACTGTTTCTCCATGAGTTGTCCCTCTTGAAAAACCATCGGTTCCCACATAACAACCGATCAATAGCATAAACATTAATGATTAATCCCACGCCTGAAACTAATATTATGATGTTTATACTTGATAAAAACCGTATTAATAAACAACGTGTCAAGTTCTCTGTCTATTGTAACTAACTTAAGCGTCTCACCAACCTCTGTTCAACTAACAGTTCATGTTATGAGTTAAGTGACAAAATAGACTTTAGAAAGAGTCTCAAATTAACTAGAAATTACAAATTTGTCCACATACCTCGACCAGTATCTACAGAAATCCTTTATTATTGTTACAGAAATATGTATTATGTCGCAAATTTTAACATTAATGGCACAGAAACGAAGCGTTATATTTACATATGTGTGTTTCAGTTTAAATAAGAAATATCACAAAACATTCATTTCAAATCTTAAGTTGTGGCTACAATAACAACATTTCTTTATAATGTTCAATATAATTAAAACAGATTCAAACATTATTCATCATGATTAAACTGTATTAACCTGAGTCATCAAGGTAATTAATGTTTGTTGGGGTTAAACAGTATTACCATGAGTCATTAAGGAAGTTAATGTTTGTTGTGGTTAAACTGTATTAACATGAGTCATTAAGGAAGTTAATGTTTGTTGTGGTTAAACTGTATTAACATGAGTCATTAAGGAAGTTAATGTTTGTTCTGGTTAAACTGTATTACCATGAGCCATTAAGGAAGTTAATATTTGTTGTGGTTAAACTGTACTAACATGAGCCATTAAGGAAGTTAATGTTTGTTGTGGTTAAACTGTATTAACATGAGTCATTAAGGAAGTTAATGTTTGTTCTGGTTAAACTGTATTACCATGAGCCATTAAGGAAGTTAATATTTGTTGTGGTTAAACTGTACTAACATGAGCCATTAAGGAAGTTAATGTTTCTTGTGGTTAAACTGTATTACCATGAGTCATTAAATATTTGGTGGTTAAGTTAATTAATTTGTTGTGGTTAAACTGTATTAACATGAGTCATTAAGTAATGTTTGTTGTGGTTAAACTGTATTAACATGAGTCATTAAGGAAGTTAATGTTTGTTGTGGTTAAACTGTATTACCATGAGCCATTAAGAGTTAATATTTGTTGTGGTTAAACTTAAGAGTTAAGGAAGTTAATGTTTGTTTGTTAAACTGTGAGTCATTAAAGTGTACTAACATGAGTCATTAAGGAAGTTAATGTTTGTTGTGGTTAAACTGTATTACCATGAGTCATTAAGGAAGTTAATGTTTGTTGTGGTTAAAGTGTACATGAGTCATTAAGTCAATGTTTGTTGTGGTTAAACTGTATTACCATGAGTCATTAAGGTAGTTAATGTTTGTTGTGGTAAACTGTATTACCATGAGTCATTAAGGAAGTTAATGTTTGTTGTGGTTAAACTGTATTAACATGAGTCATTAAGGTAGTTAATGTTTGTTGTGGTTAAACAGTATTACCATGAGTCATTAAGGTAGTTAATCATTGTTGTGGTTTATCAGTATTACCATGAGTCATTAAGGTAGTTAATGTTTGTTGTGGTAAACTGTATTACCATGAGTCATTAAGGAAGTTAATCATTGTTGTGGTTAAACTGTATTAACATGAGTCATCAAGGTAGTTAATCATTGTTGTGGTTAAACTGTATTACCATGAGTCATTAAGGAAGTTAATGTTTGTTGTGGTTAAACTGTATTACCATGAGTCATTAAGGTAGTTAATGTTTGTTGTGGCAAACTGTATTACCATGAGTCATTAAGGAAGTTAATGTTTGTTGTGGTTAAACTGTATTAACATGAGTCATTAAGGTAGTTAATGTTTGTTGTGGTTAAACAGTATTACCATGAGTCATTAAGGTAGTTAATCATTGTTGTGGTTTATCAGTATTACCATGAGTCATTAAGGTAGTTAATGTTTGTTGTGGTAAACTGTATTACCATGAGTCATTAAGGAAGTTAATGTTTGTTGTGGTTAAACTGTATTAACATGAGTCATTAAGGTAGTTAGTTTGTTGTGGTTAAACTGTATTAACCTGAGTCATTAAAGTAGTTAATATTTGTTGTGGTAAACTGTATTACCATGAGTCATTAAGGTAGTTAGTTTGTTGTGGTAAACTGTATTACCATGAGTCATTAAGTTGTGTGTTAAACTGTATTAACAGGAATCATCAAGGTATTTAATCATTGTTGTGGTTAAACTGTATTACCATGGGCCATTAAGGAAGTTAATCATTGTTCTGGTTAAACTGTATTACCATGAGTCATTAAGGTAGTTAATCAGTGTTGTGGTTAAACTGTATTACCATGAGTCATTAAGGTACCTAATGTTTGTTGTGATTATGGTGTGTTAACTTGAGTCATTAAGGTACCTAATGTTTGTTGTGATTATGGTGTGTTAACTTGAGTCATTAAGGTACCTAATGTTTGTTGTGATTATGGTGTGTTAACTTGAGTCATTAAGGTACCTAATGTTTGTTGTGATTATGGTGTGTTAACTTGAGTCATTAAGGTACCTAATGTTTGTTGTGATTATGGTGTGTTAACTTGAGTCATTAAGGTACCTAATGTTTGTTGTGATTATGGTGTGTTAACTTGAGTCATCAAGGTACCTAATGTTTGTTGTGATTATGGTGTGTTAACTTGAGTCATTAAGGTACCTAATGTTTGTTGTGATTATGGTGTGTTAACTTGAGTCATTAAGGTACCTAATGTTTGTTGTGATTATGGTGTGTTAACTTGAGTCATTAAGGTACCTAATGTTTGTTGTGATTATGGTGTGTTAACTTGAGTCATCAAGGTACCTAATGTTTGTTGTGATTATGGTGTGTTAACTTGAGTCATTAAGGTACCTAATGTTTGTTGTGATTATGGTGTGTTAACTTGAGTCATTAAGGTACCTAATGTTTGTTGTGATTATGGTGTGTTAACTTGAGTCATTAAGGTACCTAATGTTTGTTGTGATTATGGTGTGTTACCATGAGTCATTAAGACCTAATGTTTGTTGTGATTATGGTGTGTTACCATGAGTCAAGGTACCTAATGTTTGTTGTGATTATGGTGTGTTAACTTGAGTCATTAAGGTACCTAATGTTTGTTGTGATTATGGTGTGTTAACTTGAGTCATTAAGGTACCTAATGTTTGTTGTGATTATGGTGTGTTAACTTGAGTCATCAAGGTACCTAATGTTTGTTGTGATTATGGTGTGTTAACTTGAGTCATTAAGGTACCTAATGTTTGTTGTGATTATGGTGTGTTAACTTGAGTCATCAAGGTACCTAATGTTTGTTGTGATTATGGTGTGTTAACTTGAGTCATTAAGGTACCTAATGTTTGTTGTGATTATGGTGTGTTAACTTGAGTCATTAAGGTACCTAATGTTTGTTGTGATTATGGTGTGTTAACTTGAGTCATTAAGGTACCTAATGTTTGTTGTGATTATGGTGTGTTAACTTGAGTCATTAAGGTACCTAATGTTTGTTGTGATTATGGTGTGTTAACTTGAGTCATCAAGGTACCTAATGTTTGTTGTGATTATGGTGTGTTAACTTGAGTCATCAAGGTACCTAATGTTTGTTGTGATTATGGTGTGTTAACTTGAGTCATTAAGGTACCTAATGTTTGTTGTGATTATGGTGTGTTAACTTGAGTCATTAAGGTACTTATCATACAATTTTACCGTAACTTACCACAACAACTTTAAAATATAATATAACAATGACTAACTACAACAACCTTAACACTGAACGTTACTTAATATTTTGGGATCCCTCTTTACATTTGTGTCGTCTTCTAGTGCCAAACTACAAAGTACATCTACCATATGGGATTGAATTCTCTATTTTAATGTTGTTAGTCCGTTTACTTTCCGTTGATGCACTAGGAAATTACTCTTTGCTGGTGACTTTGCAGTCCAGAGATTTTATTGAATTCAGTTCAACATAAAGACTCGACTTCTTCCCTGAACTTTCATTTTGAACACTAGTCTCGTATTTTAAGGCCTCAGGAAACAACGAACCGATACAGTTTGTAACTACCTCCGAATCCACGAAATCTGGAATTGTTCTTTCATAAAACTTTCTAACAACGTTATACATTCATATCAACTTAAAATGTTACACCACATTTCTGGATCATAAGCCTGGTTATGATACTAAAATATTAAAGAAAATGAGGAACAGCACTTGATGGCATGAAATATCACATAATGTTTGCTTCAACGTAACAGAGGGTTTTTGGTATTGTATTATTCATGGCTTCACTATTAGTATTGTTACTTTATGACTTTAATAAAGTATTGTGTTACTTCATGACTTCACTATTAGTATTATGCTACTTCATGACTTCACTATTAGTATTATGTTACTTCATGACTTCACTGTTATTATTGTGTTACTTCATGACTTCACTATTAGTATTATGCTACTTCATGACTTCACTATTAGTATTATGTTACTTCATGACTTCACTGTTATTATTGTGTTACTTCATGACTTCACTGTCATTAATGTGTTACTTCATGACTTCACTATTAGTATTATGTTACTTCATGACTTCACTGTTATTATTGTGTTACTTCATGACTTCACTGTTATTATTGTGTTACTTCATGACTTCACTGTCATTAATGTGTTACTTCATGACTTCACTGTTATTATTGTGTTACTTCATGACTTCACTGTTATTATTGTGTTACTTCATGACTTCACTGTCATTAATGTGTTACTTCATGACTTCACTATTAGTATTATGCTACTTTATGACTTCACTATTAGTATTATGTTACTTCATGACTTCACTATTAGTATTATGCTACTTCATGACTTCACTATTAGTATTATGTTACTTCATGAATTCACTGTTATTATTGTGTTACTTCATGACTTACTGTTATTATTGTGTTACTTCATTACTTCACTGTCATTATTGTGTTACTTCATTACTTCACTGTCATTACTGTGTTACTTCATTACTTCACTGTTGTTATTGTGTATCTTCGTGACTTTACTATTGGTATTATGTTACTTTATGACTTTACTGTTATTACTGTGTTACTTCATGGTTTCACTGTTGTTATTGTGTATCTTCGTGACTTCACTATTAGTATTGTGTTACTTCATGACTCACTGTGATAATTGTGTTACTGCATGAATAACTGTTATTTTTGTGTTACTTCCTGACTTCACTAAATTATTGTGCTACTTTCTGACTCACCGTGATAATTGTGTTACTGCATGAATAACTGTTATTTTTGTGTTACTTCCTGACTTCACTAAATTATTGTGCTACTTTCTGACTCACTGTGATAATTGTGTTACTTCATGACTAACTGTTATTATTGTGTTACTTCGTGACTTCATTATTAACATTGTCCTCATCTATAATTTGAGGGGTCATGAAATCACTATAATTAGCTTTTGTGGTTACTTAGCAACGTAATCTAATTACTTAATTTGGGGCTAAATGTTATACATCATTTATTGATATATTCAGAACATATGCTTGTGTGTGTTTGTGGTTTACATTTCCTCCCTTAGAACATATTACTTAATGTTGTTTTTGAATGAATACTTTCTGCAACCCGAGGAAAGTTCTAAGGTAATGTTCATGATATGAAAAGAAGTCTCCCATCCATTATGACGGCATCATTTGGTCACAGGTATTATAGAGCTAACTTAGAAAGTTAAGCAAGCGAGATTAAAAACACAGGAAGTGTTTTCCATTTTTTCAATTGCGTGACTAATATACAAACGCAGTCAACACGTTCATGTTCCAAAGATCAAGGCACACACTGACGTAAAGGGTTTTCTTATCTTCTCTTCTGTGTGCTATTCGCTCGCTAATACAACACACAATCATTTACCCAGTACACGAAGGAAGCTCGTGAGTAAGGCTGGAGTTTTGGAATTTTTTTTCTCTAAATTATAAAAATTATTATATCGTAGTGTTTTTATATCTACGAACGAAGGGAATATATGAATATTTCAAAAACGATTTAAGATATATTTGATAATTTATTTAAATTTGTTCTCTAACATACGACACTCTGCTGTGCTATTAATTCCGTTATATGACACCTAGCGTTTAGTAAGTGAACTAAGATATGAAAAAGTTCACCCTTGTCCTCTGTTCCTCTAAACAGCTTATGTGTATATGTGCGGATTACGATACTAGAATCCGAATTTCGATATCAGTGGTGGCGTTGCTTTGTGCTTAGCCTAAAACAAATTTCGCTGTATATATATTTCTAAAAACTTAAAATTAATCAATTTTTGTTTCATTTGCAATATAGCATTAACTGGCCACATTTTCAATTGTCTTCATACGATTTTATTGTAAGGATTTTATCGAAGTTGTTTTTGACTATACTCACTTCCAAGTCACATTGCTGTTAAAAAAAACAAACAAACCTGATAAGTGATTTGAAACAATTAATCTCTATATTGCGTGTGAGGGATCATTTTGGAGGTTAAACATTGCTTGAGGTTAAGGTGATCACTTGGACGTTTAACCATCTGTTGCGGTTGCGTACAACATAACTATTGGACGGCGAATCTCATATTGCACTTGGTACAAAGTTCATTCATACATTGGTTTAAGCATCTAGCATTATAAATACAAAGTCAGTTTCATGGTCGACTTGAAACGGTGGTCGTTTACACAGCACCCTACACCTCTTCTCCAGAGACGTGTCACTTGTGTGTTTTCACTCTTCCTGCACCAGCTGTCGCTGTACTTCATGTTGTTGTGGGTTGAGTTCCCTTAGGTCTGTCAGAAGTCATCTGACAACCTAATTCTGTAACTTGACGGAACTGGTAACTTCACTGTCAGATGGTGCCGAATTAGGGCGTGGAATGACACAAGAAGACAAACTTACAATAAAAAACACCATTTATAACACGTGACTAATAAACACTCTCGAATTATCCTTCTCTAGAATTTTCAGTTCTTTGTTTTGAATTTCATTCAAGGCTTTCCGAGGGCTTTCTTCGCTAAAAATCCCTAATTTAGCGGTGTAAGACTAGAGGGAAGTCATCATCACCCACCGCCAACCCTTTTTGCCAACGAATAGCCGGATTAACCTCCGCTATATAATATCCCCACGAGTACTCAGGTAGACCTCGACAATGATGAATCCAAACATTTACATCGATAAAACCAAATTACAAGTATTTAGAGAGACAACGATAAGACCAAACTTTGAGTACTTAGAAGATCATTGACAACGATAAAATCAAACTGTATATATATGAGAACTTACAGGCACACTCTATCTCAGAACAGCTGGTATGGATATTAACACTTTTAATGATAAGCAGAGAACGACATTTCGACCTTCCTAAGTCATCTTCACGTTGACCTAGGAAGGTCTAAACGTTGTTCTCTGTTTATCAATAACAGTGTTAATACCCATACCAGCTATTCTGAGATACATTTTTATTTCTAGTGGGTTTCTTGTCATCGAGAATCAAAGAGACATTGACTATGATAAAAACAATATCGGTGAGAAAACAATAGAGGAGAAACTTGGCAGCGACAAAATTAAAATACAGGTTTTTATGTGAAACTTGGCAGTGAGAAAAATTAAAAAATAGGTTTTAGGAGAAACTTGGCAGTGATAAAATTAAAATACAGGTTTTTATGAGAAACTTGGCAGTGAGAAAAATTAAAAAATAGGTTTTTAGGAGAAACTTGGCAGTGAGAAAAATTAAAAAATAGGTTTTTAGGAGAAACTTGGCAGCGATAAAAATTAAAATACAGGTTTTTATGTGAAACTTGGTAGTGAGAAAAATTAAAAAATAGGTTTTTAGGAGAAACTTGGCAGTGAGAAAAATTAAAAAATAGGTTTTTAGGAGAAACTTGGCAGTGAGAAAAATTAAAATACAGGTTTTATGAGAACTTGGCAGTGAAAAAATTAAAATACAGGTTTTAGGAGAAACTTGGCAGTGAGAAAAATTAAAATAGGTTTTATGTGAAACTTGGTGAGAAAAAATTAAAATAGGTTTTAGGAGAAACTTGGCAGTGAGAAAAATTAAAATAGGTTTTATGTGAAACTTAGCAGTGAGAAAAATTAAAATACAGGTTTTTAGGAGAAACTTGGCAGTGAGAAAAATTAAAATACAGGTTTTTAGGAGAAACTTGGCAGTGAGAAAAATTAAAATACAGGTTTTTATGAGAAACTTGGCAGTGAGAAAAATTAAAATACAGGTTTTATGAGAAACTTGGCAGTGAGAAAATTAAAATACAGGTTTTAGGAGAAACTTGGCAGTGAGAAAAAATTAAAATCAGGTTTTAGGAGAAACTTGGCAGTGAGTGAAATTAAATCTAGGTTTTATGAGAAACTGGTAGTGAGAAAAATTAAAATCTAGGTTTTAGGAGAAACTTGGCAGTGAGAAAAAATAAAATAGGTTTTATGTGAAACTTGGTAGTGAGAAAAATTAAAAAAGGTTTTAGGAGAAACTTGGCAGTGAAAAATTAAAATAGGTTTTAGGAGAAACTTAGCAGAGAAAATTAAAATAGGTTTTAGGAGAAACTTAGCAGTGAGAAAAAAAAAATAGGTTTTATGAGAAACTTAGCAGAGAAAATTAAAATAGGTTTTAGGAGAAACTTGCAGTGAGAAAATTAAAATACAGGTTTTATGAGAAACTTTGCAGTGAGAAAAATTAAAATACAGGTTTTAGGAGAAACTTGGCAGTGAGAAAATTAAAATACAGGTTTTAGGAGAAACTTGGCAGTGAGAAAATTAAAATACAGGTTTTAGGAGACATAAATTCAGTTTTAGGAGACACTTTGCAGAGAGAAAATTAAAATACATGTTTTAGGAGAAACTTGTTAGAAAAAAATTTTATTAAGTTTTCCTGGAAAAGCTTCAGCGGAAAACAAAAACATCAAAAAACAACCTAAACGTTGATAACACTGATGAACAATTAAGCGTACAAACAAGTAACTAGACAAAGATATTCTAAAATTAAACACAAACCTGTTCTGTCTATCACATGTATCGAGATCCGATTTCTGGCCTTTTAAGCCTGCTGTATCACTGGAGAGGGAGCTTGGACTGCTGTATCACTGGAGAGGTAGTTAGGACTGCTGTATCACTGGAGAGGGAGTTAGGAATGTTTTTGTTAATCTCAAAACACCATTTATGAAACTGAATTCAAGTGGATTAGGAAACTTATGCAGGCTGTCGTTACATTAGGATGAAGCTTTCGTGTAGAACTGTATCACTTAACGGCAGTGATTGTATTTACATTAAAGTGTCTCGTAGTAAGCTCCAGTTTGCATTAAACAAAGGTAAGAATCATATATGTTCCATCTTTCCTTTGTTTCACCAACAAATAACTTAACACTAAATGAAGTTTAGAGCAAAAAACGATATCAATTGTAGATGTTGTAAACACGTTTCCAATATTTTTATTGAAGATCTGATTAATGAAATTACTATAAGGTTCCATGCACTAAATGGTAGGTAGATCAATTATATACAGGTAGCATTACGGCTATAATTGTAATACGTAAACTAGGACAGAATTATGATATTCTGGCCTTAAAACAGTAAAATGGATTTGAATGATAGTTCTATAGCGCTTAAAGCTCTATTAATGAGTTTTGTTTGTTTGTTGAATGTCGTGCAAAATTACCGAGAGCTGTCTTCGCTAACTGTCCTTAATTTGAAAATAATACACCAGAGGGGGAAGCTTGTTTGTTTGGAATTTCGAGCAAAACTACACGAGGGCTTTCTGCGCTTGCCGTCCCTAATTTAGGAGTGTAAGACTAGAGGAAAGACAGCTAGTCGTCACCACCCACCGCCAACACATGGGCTACTCTTTTACCAACAAATAGTTGAATTGACGGTCACATTATAACGCCCTCACGGCTGAAAGGCCGAGCATGTTTGGTGCAACGGAGATTCGAACTCACGACCATCAGATTACGAGTCGAACGCCTTAACCCATCTGGCCATGTCAGGCCTAGAGAGAGGAAGAAAGCCTTTACAAACTGTCATCTTTTGCCAAGTGATAGTAGAGTTAACAGTGACATTATGAAACTCTCACAGCTGAAAGAGCGAACATGTTCGGTGGCATGTTTCGATCCCGAGATTTGTAGATTGCTACTCGAGTGGCTTAGCTACCATTCTATGACAGGCCTAAATATCTATATAAAGCGAGGTTTCACATAATGCTGTCTATCAGAGCAAAAGCAACATGGTCGAAAGTTAGCAAAAAATTATTAATTTTTAAATACTTGACATTAATTTTAACATAATAAGTTGTGAAGATGGTTATGGAATATTACAATGAACTTTTAATGAACATACACGCAATTTTGTGTCACTTAAATACTTTGCTAACTGAAAAAAAAAAAAAAGCATTTCATCAAGCGAAGACAGTTCTGGTCAGCGTTATATGTGTTATGCCTTTCAATCACTGAGGTCGAGGCCCGGCATGACCAGATGGGTTAAGTTGTTCGACTCGTAATCCGAGGGTTGCGGGTTCGAATCCCAGTCACACCAAACATGCTCGCCCTTTCAGCCATGGGGTATTATAATATTATGGTCAATCCCACTATTCGTTGGTAAAAGAGGGGCCCAAGAGTTGGCGGTGGGTGGTGATGACTAGCTGCCTTCCCTCTAGTCTTACACTGCTAAATTAGGGACGGCTAGTGTATATAGATAGCCCTTGTGTAGCTTTGTGCGAAGTTCAAAAACAGACAAACAACACTGAGGTCGAATAATAAATTTGGAGAAAGTGAAGTTCCATGTCTCCAACTGCTTTAATATCCAAGAAATCTAACACTTTTCACACCTTAGACAAGTCTGAGGTATTTTATATTGTATTTTATAAATTATGTTGGTGTTGTGTTTGTCAGTGTAGTTTTTACATAGTATAGACCTCAGTTTTGTGCCTGGTTTTTGAATAAATTTGGTGTTTACTGGAATGTTGTGTTTTGTTATAAGTTTTTCCCAAATGTTGGTTATTTTTTCACTGATGTCAGGAACATATAGTATGCAGCAGTATAAGGTTTTGTAGTTTGTTGTATCTTGAGATTTACTGTTGTTTGTTTGTTGTTTGTCTAGGTGTGTACGTATAATTTTTTCCACATTTTTTTTTTATTTGTTGATGTTGATGAAGTGTTGTTTTATTTTGTTGACTTCATCGTTAATTTTGTCAGGTGAACATAGTGTTGTGGCTTGTTTGGTTTATTGATATGTTGAGTTTTTGTTTTGTTTCATGTGCTGAGTCCCATGGAATGTGTGATCCAGTATGGGCGATTTTTCTGTGGATTTTTGTTTTGAATTTTGTATCAGTTCTAGTGATTTTGAGGTTAACAAATACTCTTTCGTTAGTTTCTCCTGATCACAAGTGAACTTAATGTTGAGGTGTATCGAGTTAATGTGATTGAAAAAACTAAGTGTGTATTGTGTACATGTGAATCCAGCGATTGTATCATGAACATACCTGTACCAGTATAGTGGTGGGTGTAATGTATCATGAACATACCTGTACCAGTATAGTGGTAGGTGTAATGTATCATGAACATACCTGTACCAGTATAGTGGTAGGTGTAATGTATCATGAACATACCTGTACCAGTATAGTGGTGGGTGTAATGTATCATTAACATACCTGTACCAGTATAGTGGTGGGTGTAATGTATCATGAACATACCTGTACCAGTATAGTGGTGGGTGTAATGTATCATTAACATACCTGTACCAGTATAGTGGTGGGTGTAATGTATCATGAACATACCTGTACCAGTATAGTGGTGGGTGTAATGTATCATGAACATACCTGTACCAGTATAGTGGTGGGTGTAATGTATCATTAACATACCTGTACCAGTATAGTGGTGGGTGTAATGTATCATTAACATACCTGTACCAGTATAGTGGTGGGTGTAATGTATCATGAACATACCTGTACCAGTATAGTGGTGGGTGTAATGTATCATGAACATACCTGTACCAGTATAGTGGTGGGTGTAATGTATCATCAACACACCTGTACCAGTATGGTGGTGGGTGTAATGTATCATCAACATACCTGTACCAGTATGGTGGTGGGTGTAATGTATCATCAACATACCTGTACCAGTATAGTGGTGGGTGTAATGTATCATTAACATACCTGTACCAGTATAGTGGTGGGTGTAATGTATCATTAACATACCTGTACCAGTATAGTGGTGGGTGTAATGTATCATTAACATACCTGTACCAGTATAGTGGTGGGTGTAATGTATCATTAACATACCTGTACCAGTATAGTGGTGGGTGTAATGTATCATGAACATACCTGTACCAGTATAGTGGTGGGTGTAATGTATCATTAACATACCTGTACCAGTATAGTGGTGGGTGTAATGTATCATTAACATACCTGTACCAGTATAGTGGTGGGTGTAATGTATCATGAACATACCTGTACCAGTATAGTGGTGGGTGTAATGTATCATGAACATACCTGTACCAGTATAGTGGTGGGTGTAATGTATCATCAACACACCTGTACCAGTATGGTGGTGGGTGTAATGTATCATCAACATACCTGTACCAGTATGGTGGTTGGTGTAATGTATCATCAACATACCTGTACCAGTATAGTGGTGGGTGTAATGTATCATTAACATACCTGTACCAGTATAGTGGTGGGTGTAATGTATCATCAACATACCTGTACCAGTATAGTGGTGGGTGTAATGTATCATCAACATATCTGTACCAGTATAGTGGTGGGTGTAATGTATCATCAACATACCTGTACCAGTATAGTGGTGGGTGTAATGTATCATCAACATACCTGTACCAGTATAGTGGTGGGTGTAATGTATCATCAACATACCTGTACCAGTATAGTGGTGGGTGTAATGTATCATCAACATACCTGTACCAGTATAGTGGTGGGTGTAATGTATCATCAACATACCTGTACCAGTATAGTGGTGGGTGTAATGTATCATCAACATACCTGTACCAGTATAGTGGTGGGTGTAATGTATCATCAACATACCTGTACCAGTATAGTGGTGGGTGTAATGTATCATTAACATACCTGTACCAGTATAGTGGTGGGTGTAATGTATCATCAACATACCTGTACCAGTATAGTGGTGGGTGTAAGGCTGAACTGATCGCTTGCGATTCAATCTATGTCATAAAAATGTTAGCTAGAACTGGTGACACGAGATTCTCCATACTCGGGCCATTTATTTGTAGGTAGTTTTGGTTATTGAACATAAAGTTAGTTTTGGAGGTAGTTAATTCTGTAAGGGTTTCTAATTAGTTACTGGGGCTGTGTATCAATGGGTTGGGGTCTTGGATATAAAGTTTTAAAGTAACGATTTAAATAAAGTGCTAAGTATAAAGTAACGGTCTCTTGCAAACTCTTTTGTTAACCCGAAGATGATCTAGGAAGGTTGAAAGGTTGTTCTCTCCTTATAAATAAAGTGTTAATACCCATACCAACCGTTTAGAGCTACATTTTTATTTCAAGTGGGTTTCTCGTCACCAAGGAATCTAAATCCTTTTGTAAATCAGCAACATCCTCTTCACAGCCAGCAACATCCTCTTCACAGCCTGCAACATCCAGTAACATCATCAGGAACCTTAAGTAATGTATTGACTATCTCTTCATTGATGTAAGTGGAAATGAAGAACGGTCCTGAGACTGAGCCCTGAGGAACTCCACTTGGGACAATAATCTGGTTTGGCTGAACAAAAGTTGTCTGTAATGAATTGGACAACTGATTCAGATGTGAGAAATGTTTAAATATTTAAAGTAAACATTTTATTCATAGAAAGAAAAGTAAAAACTGGGTTGGCTCAGAAAGTGTATAAGAGATAAAATTTTAAAAGTCATCATAACTTTAAGACATTTAACTTTACTGGTATAACAGAAGAGTTAGAAGGTGATAAAATATTAAGAAAGTTGGTGAAACAGAAAATTAGGACACCAAAAATTATGTAAAAGAAAAGATTGGTTGATAATGTAAATATTAATAGTAAGGATTTCTCTAAATATATTAAGGGTAAACAAAATGTTAGTATTGGGGTAGGGATCTTGAGAGATGATAAATAAAGGCCTGTATCTGATGATCAGAAGATGATTGGTTTTTCTTCAGCTTTTACTAATGAAGATGTAAGCAGTATTTCCACATCCTGAACAGTTTGTAGGTGGAAACGAGATCGGACAATATGAATTCTGAACATTTGGAACTTTAAGGAACAATAAGGTTCCTGAAGAAGATGATATTTACTCAGGGGGTTTTGAAGATAGTTCGTGGTGCCAGATGATTAGAGATTGGCTAATGTTTCAAGGGAAATAATACAATTGTTCAGTCATTGTAAGCCTTATTTGTTTGTAGTTAAGCACAAAAATGCACAGTGGGCTATCTGTGTTCAACTCACCACGGTTTATAGCTTTACAAGTCCGCAGACATACCGATGTGCCACTGAATACAGTTTTTCCTGTCAGTTTTTCATCTGATAAAATATGTTTTATTGACACTCAACTTGATTTCTCTAAAGAAAAACCTTGTCTTACTTTTATGATTCTTTGAAAAGGTTGCTGCTTACGTAAAGGTGTGGATTTGATGAATTTTTAGAAAACATTTGACAAGGGGGCACATAAATATTTACAAAAAATTATCTCTACACATTTGGGAGATAAGTTAACAACATGAATATAATAGTGGCTGGATGGAAGAAAGCAGAAGGTTGTTACAAATGGAGTTCAGTCAAATTGGATTAATGTCACAAGTGGGGTACCTCAGGGCTCAGTCTTAGGACCATTGATCTTTTTCATTTACATCAATGATGTAGAATAGTCAATAAGTTACTATAATTTGTTGATGATACTAAGGTCTTCATTGTTATTAGCTGTGAAGAGGACGTTGCTGATTTACTAAAGGATTTAGATCATTTAGTGAGCTAGACAAATAAATAATAGATGGTTTTAATTATAATAAATGGAATATAACATATGCGAGTTATAATAATTTGAATTATAATTTAGGTGAGAATAACTTTAACAGTGTCATAAAAACAAAGGAATTTTGGTGTAATAGTCGATCAGTCTAAATCCATCCTAGCAATGTTCTGTTGCTAGTGGTAGGTCATATCTACAGAAATATTGAATACAAGTCTAAAGATGTTATAATTTCATTGCGTAGGCCACGGGTTAGGCTACATTTGGAATATTGTGTTCAGTCTTTAGGAAAGACAATGAACTGTTGGAAAAGGTTCAGAGGAGATTTACTAAACCGGTACCTAGGGTTGAGGGTGTTCAGTCTTTAGGAAAGACAATGAACTGTTGGAAAGGGTTCAGAGATTGTTTTTTTCCTTGAAAAAAAGACGAATTGGAATGGATCTCACTGAAGTGTTTAAATTATAAAAGTAATTGGTTATGTGGATGTATAATCGGTTTTCACTCTTGATGTAGTGACAATGGTAGAACTAGAGGACACAAATATAATTGTTATCAGGTTATCAGAACGAGTTGCTTTCAGACGTCGTAGTAAATTCATATAACTATATGAAACTATATGAATCATAAGAACTGACTTTAAGATTTCTCCTTTTATCAATTTATAGTTTCATTTAAGTTCAGAGAATTGGACAATCCAGATGAACCAACAGGTCATTCGTTGTCCCTATCCGTTGTATTAGCTTACTGGATGATTTAGCTTTATTTTCGAGTTTTATATCATAAAACAACATTAATTTACTTCAGTAAAGCCAGTGAAAATGTAAGTAATTGTTTGATTTAAACGTCTTTGCAGCTTAACAATTATTACCAACTCCTGCTCCATCAAAGATTTGGTAGTTTGTAAATTTTATCACACTACTAATTTACGAGAGAGTTGGTGTAAATAAACATCTTTGTTGTTTGAATTTCGAACAAAGCTACTCGAGGGCTATCTGTGCTAGCCGTCCCTAATTTAGCAGTGTAAGACTAGAGGGAAGGCAGCTAGTCGTCACCAGCCACCGCCAACCCTTGGGCTACTTTTTTTATCAAAGAATAGTGGGATTGACCGTCATATTATAACGCCCCCACGGTTGAAAAGACGAGCATGTTTGGCGCGACGGGGATGCGAACCCACGACCCTCAGATTACAAGTCGCACGCCTTAATACGTTTGGCCATGCCGGGCCAAATGGACATCTATAGTATGTACTAGAGTTCATTATTGATTGATGAACATCTATAGTATGTAGTAGAGTTCATTATTGATTGATGAACATCTGTAGATTGTTGTGAAGCTTCGAACTGAGTAAACAACATCTGTAGCTTGTAGTAGAGCTAGAATTGAGTAATAAACATCTGTAGGTTGTGGTAGAGCTTATAATTGAGTAATAAACATATTTAGGTTGTAGTAGAGTTTAGAACTGAGTAATGAACATCTGTAGGTTGTAATGGAGTTTAGAACTGAGTAATGAACATCTGAAGGTTGTAGTAGAGTTTAAAATTGATTGATGAACAGCTTAGGTTGTAGTGGAGTTTAGAATTGATTGATGAAATTCTGTAGGTTGTAGTAGAGTTTAGAATTGATTGATGAACAGCTGTAGGTTGTAGTAGAGTTTATAATTGAATGATGAACATCTGTAGGTTGTAGCAGAGTTTAGAATTGATTGATGAACAGCTGTAGGTTTTAGTAGAGTTTAGAATTGATTGATGAACAGCTGTAGGTTGTAGTAGTTTAGAATTGATTGATGAACAGCTGTAGGTTGTAGTAGAGTGTAGAATTGATTGATGAAAATCTGTAGGTTGTAGTAGAGTTTAGAATTGATTGATGAACAGCTGTAGGTTGTAATAGAGTTTAGAATTGATTGATGAACAGCTGTAGGTTGTGGTAGAGTTTAGAATTGATTGATGAACAGCTGTAGGTTGTAGTAGAGTTTAGGACTGAGTGATTTTCTTGTCTTATTAACCCAAATTCTCTGTAAAATTTCGTGGCAACCGTTCTACTAAGACTTGACCAAGTAACACAGTTTCTGAGACAAATAAAAACCATATATTGTCATTATCAGTCTATAACTTAAATAGGTAAACTGTATTTGAGATAAAATAAATAAAAAACCGAATATATTTGTTGCCATTTCTGATAAATCTGATTATTCCAACTATTGATGGTAAATTCAATTCACAGTTTAAGTAGAAACTGGTTTTTCGAGTTTTGAAATTAAGTTGTCAGTTTTTTGGTAACTTTAAATGTAATAGAAATTTGTTTATATTATAGTCTAATTCTAACTTTAAAGTTTGAATGCGACTTCTATAAAATAGGTTCCTCATTATTAACTCTTAACTACAATTATGTTCATTTTTTAATTAAGCTCAAAATTATAAAAAATTGTTATTCTCACTTTGAGTGTCAAAACCAATTTTATAGTTTTAGAATCCTTCAGGCTTACTGAAGAAACCACCAGGGGCAAGTTCTAATCCAGGAAATTTAAAACACTGGCTTATATAATATGAATAAACCAACTGATTTATAATTATAATTCCTGGGAGAGAATAATTTGTGTTTTATCTAAGTGAATCTAAAACAATGTTAGAGTTTTACTCTTTTACGTTCAAAGTAATTAAGTATTGTTACGTAATCCGAAGTATTGATCAAAGTAAGACTAATTGTTATGGCTTAACATTTGTACTGACCGGGATAATGTACCGAGCTACGTGATTGGTGCATGTGAATAATATTAACTGTGTAGAATGATGATTGGGTAGATAAACGACACATGCATGCCGACTTAGCTCTCCATTATACAATCAGTTTTATTAGAGATGTTAGAAAATTTGAGTGGTGTATCCTGTCACGTGGTTTTGCACGTGAATGGTAACTGAATTTCCAAAAAATAACGATTTGTTTTGTCACATCTAGAAATTACTGACAATAATTTTATAAACCTTAAACATTGTGGAAATATATACTAATTTATAGATTTATGGTTACTTACAGTATGAGTGTACATATATCAATATAAAATTTTTTTATTATAAAATCCACTTCTAAGGCGGGAATGGTCAACTTGTCGACGTAACAAACTGGTTGTAATGGTTATGTCAGGATAGGCATCAATGTAGTGTTACTAAGAGTCTATAATTTGCATGCAATAAAAACAAAGTCAAAAATTTCTTGATTATTATAGACTCTAGCTATAAAGTCGGTCGAAATGATCGACCTCGTAACCATTTTGTACTCGTACATTTTAAAGTGTAACATTAAATTTTAACATGTAAAGCTATATATAGATGATCTATGTACAACTGTATTATCCCTACATTCTAATTTGCATTATTTATTCAATGCAACCCTACATTATTTTATATTTACAAATTGTTTTGTTACTTCTTGAACTTTTTTAGTTTTATATAGTTTTAAGTAGTGTCTTAACTAATTTTTAGCAGCTGAAAAAATGTTAAATTTACGACAAAGTGCTCCTCCAAATTGTACTGTTATTTCTTGTTCACTCTTACTGGACGTGTTAAAATTTAGAACACAGATAACACTGTCCAGATTTATCTGTATTTAATTTTTTATTTGATTGTGGAAATATCCTTTTATATTTATCTCATGTTTTCTTTCATGTTTTCTTACTATATGTAAGGTTACATATAGTATCAGCTATTGAATATTCTTTTTACGCATTCAGCTAACTTGTTGAACCTCTGTTCAGACAAAAGAAACTTAAATTTTGTTATCAAACGTAAAAATTTATTCCTAAAACTTGACATTCTTCTAAAAAACAGATGTTTACACAGTATTATTCGGCACCATTTAAACGACATTCAATGACATTTTATAATGTTTAGAATCCAAATTTGGTTCTATTGTGAGAAACACTTTATACATCACTCAAATATCAACTTTATCCTGACTAAATAATCAAGCCCAATTAAATTAAATGCAAAAGGTAAATGCTTTATCCATTAGTCAAGGAGGTAATCAGTCATGAATTAAAGTTCGTATTTTTCATTACATAATACATCTTTAATACTTTATTACATAATACATCTTAAATACTTTATCACATAATACATCTTTAATACTTTATCACATAATGCATCTTTAGTATTTTATTACATAATACATCTTTAATACTTTATCACATAATACGTCTTTAATACTTTATCACATAATACGTCTTTAATACTGTATCACATAATGCATCTTTAATACTTTATCACATAATACATCTTTAATACTTTATCACATAATACATCTTTAATACTTTATTACATAATACATCTTTAATACTTTATCACATAACACATCTTTAATGCTTTATCACATAACACATCTTTAATATTTTTATTACATAATACATCTTTAATACTTTATCACATAATGCATCTTTAATGCTTTATCACATAATGCATCTTTAATACTTTATCACATAATACATCTTTAATACTTTATCACATAATGCATCTTTAATACTTTATCACATAATACATCTTTAATACTTTATCACATAATACATCTTTAATACTTTATTACGTAATACATCTTAAATACTTTATCACATAATACATCTTTAATACTTTATCACATAATACATCTTTAATACTTTATCACATAATGCATCTTCAGTTCTTGTCCCCTCTTTCGTTGGGTTCGAATCTCCGTCGCACCCAACATCCTCGCTTTTTCAGCCGTGGGGGCGTCATAATGTGACGGTCAATCCCACTATTTGTTGGTAAAAGATCAGCCCAAGAGTTGGCGGTGGGTGGTGATAACTATTTGCTTTCCCTTTAGTGTTACACTCCTAAATTAGGGACGGCTAGCGCAGATAGCCCTCGTGTAGCTTTGCGCGAAATTCAAAACAAACCAAACCATCTTTTGCTTTGCAAATATTCCATATGTTTTTAAACTAACGCCTCTTTAAATGTAGTTTTATTCCACGTTAATTCATTGACGTGACAGTTCGGTAAAACAAAATCTACAACAATTTGTAACAAACACCCAAAACAAGACGTTTTGGATAAAAAATGACTGCGAAAAATACAATCATATCCATCTATTTATCTCTGTATCCGTGTGACGTTTTGTCCTACTACCCAGAACAAAGTGTTGCATCATGGGATAGAAGCCTTAATTTTTCCTTGGATCGTCTACGTCAGTAAAGGTAGTCCGGATACGAGAGTATGTATTTCATGATGAGTGACGTATAGAGGGAAAGTAATAAATAACTTGATTATTGTAATTTTATACGGTTCGAAACCTATTTCACAAGGACACAAGTAAAGGGATATAGAATTACAATATGTTATGAGTCATTTGAAACAGAGCAATGTAATATTAAACAATTTTTATCCACTTTGATAAATAGATAGAAAATCTACTTCAGATAAGTATTAATTGTAATAAACGAAGTAAATGTAGTAGTGAAATGAAAAACAGAAACAAATCACAACATTAAGACTATGCCATTGGTAAACATGTAAACTTGGTAAAAATTTATAATAAAATGATTATATAACCTCAAAAGTACAAAAATACATTTCAACATATGCATGTCAAAGATTTAATTTAGTTTAGATTCAAATACCTAAAAATAATCCTTCAATAGAGAAAAAAAAAAGACAAATTCTATAAAGTTATAGATTTGAAACACAAGTTATATCAAGACTTGAGTCTTCATTTCTCAATCCATTTAACAAGATTAGCATTTTCCCAAATAAATCATTCCAGCCTGGAGTTAGTTTCAAATGTAATAAACCTATAAGACCTCTTATTTTCCATTATAAAAAGAAATTGAAGAGTTTTATCCAATATCCGCTGTTAAATTGCCTTGTATCTGTTACGGTAATGAATTTAACGACACTTTTCGTAGTCATTTAGTCATAGGTACTTTAAAGATTATAAATGAGAAGTGACTACAATCAATATTGGAGAAAGGCACTAAATCCAGCAAAAAATAAAAAAAAACTAAAAACTGTAAAGTCTTAAAAGATTTGAAAAAATATATTATTGAACTAAGAAAAACAACTTACTATCTTCCATATTTCTTCTTTGGATGGAAATTACATTTGATCACTTTCATAAAAAAACAAACTGCTTAATATATTTAAGACTCCGCATGGCCAGATGGTTAAAGCTAAACGAGAGCTATCTGCGCTAGTTGTTCCTAGTTTAAAAATGTAAGACCAGAGGAAAGGCAGGTAATTCATCACCACCCACCGCCAACTTTTGAATTACTCTTTTATCAGCCACTATTAGGACTTACTGTAACATTATAATGCATTCATTGGTGAAAGGGCTAGCGTGTTTGGTGTGACGGAGATTCGAACCCGTGAACCTTAAGTAACGAGTCGAGTACCATAACCACCTGGCCATGCCAGGGTCTTTAGTAATAATATAAATTACTAATACTAGCATATTCACCAAAAGTACTTTTCAAAAGAAATAATATTATTACTAATATACGGGAAACCATGAAAAATGAAATGTAGACACGGGCACTTCTTAATCTAAAATAATATTTTTATAGGCAATTCCAAAGTTACATACAAATTCCATTAAGTTGAGGTCTATAACTAATTCTTTAAACACACTTACTATTCATTATTCTAAATCATATCATTGGTGTTGTGTGTGACAAAACTGTTTTAATTATCCAGGTAACTAAGGTTAACCTTAACCTCGAGATGACCTAGGAAGGTCAAAACGTTGTTCTCTGTTTATCAATAAAAGTGTTAATACCCATACCAGCCGTTCTGAGATACATTTTTATTTCAAGTGGGTTTCTCGTCATCAAGAAAGATTTGAAACATGTCTAGGGTTATGACGTTTGTTTCGCCTTGACTATCGTTCGCCATATCTGATAGTCTGGGTTATGAAACTTGTTCAACATTTGTTCACTCTATCTGATAGTAGTAGCAATACCTTGTTTTTTCGTAAGTACCTGTGATTCCAAGCTCGTTACTAAGTTATATTTTCCCATCAGAACAACTGTAGAAAGTACGGGTGCAAATATAAACAAACGAGTAATAGCACATTTAAAACCGTCTTCTTGCAAAATCACCGTTTAACTAATGGAAATAACCTAATTTAGGAATAAAACGTCTGGAACTCGTAACTTTACTCTTGTGCTCTTAACATATTAGGTATTACCTACACCGTTATTTCGCTGTGATATTTGGAAGATTGTTCGATGTTATAAGACATTAATACGTTTTACTGGTCTCGTGCAATGTACGTGAAGGTTGAACCTGAGTCCTCAGTCTGCCCATTAATCAGATTAAAGTTTCTACTTTCTAATGTTAAGTTTATTGTTTTCATACTTTGAATATTACATTTTGTAGTACTCTTTACGAAGATATAATTAACCCACATGTTCTCATTCAACCCGAAACACTTGCCTCCAACCAGACACATCAAACGAAAGAACTCTCTAACCATAACCCTCACTATAAGCTGGACATGGATAACAATGTGTATTTTAGGATACTCTAACCAAGTACAACTATTTACGTTGAAGGGAAATCTCACATATAATCTTACACTAAATGGGACTTTTTATTGTATCACTCCTTCTGCATATATTTTATGATAATATATGTACACAAACAAGTACAGTGTAATACTTTCTATGTATAGTATATCATAATTGTTCGATTTGATATATTTATATATATCAACAGGTAAGATTCTATATAGACTGTCTGGTGAAGTGTAATACTTTATTATTAGTGTAGTGAGAGGTAATTCGTTATAGTTTATTACATAGGTTGTCTGGTGAAGTGTAATATTTTATTATTAGTGTAGTAAGAGGTAATTCGTTATAATTTGTTATGTGGTCGGTCTGATGAAGTGTAAAATTTTATTATCAGTGTAGTGAGAGGTAATTCATTATAGTTTATTATATAGACTGTCTGGTGAAGTGTAATATTTTATTATCAGTGTAGTGAGAGGTAATTCATTATAGTTTATTATATAGACGGTCTGGTGAAGTGTAATATTTTATTATCAGTGTAGTGAGAGGTAATTCATTATAGTTTATTATATAGACGGTCTAGTGAAGTGTAATATTTTATTATCAGTGTAGTGAGAGGTAATTCATTATAGTTTATTACATAGACTGTCTGGTGAAGTGTAATATTTTATTATTAGTGTAGTGAGAGATAATTCATTATAGTTTATTATATAGACGGTCTGATGAAGTGTAAAATTTTATTATCAGTGTAGTGAGAGTAATTCATTATAGTTTATTATATAGACGGTCTGGTGAAGTGTAATATTTTATTATCAGTGTAGTGAGAGGTAATTCATTATAGTTTATTATATAGACGGTCAGGTGAAGTGTAATATTTTATTATCAGTGTAGTGAGAGGTAATTCATTATAGTTTATTATATAGACGGTCAGGTGAAGTGTGATATTTTATTATCTGTGTAGTGAGAGGTAATTCATTATAGTTTATTATATAGACGGTCAGGTAAAGTGTAATATTTTATTATCAGTGTAGTGAGAGGTAATTCGTTATAGTTTATTATATAGACGGTCTGGTGAAGTGTAATATTTTATTATCAGTGTAGTGAGAGGTAATCAGTTATAGTTTATTATATAGACGGTCTGATGAAGTGTAATATTTTATTATCAGTGTAGTGAGAGGTAATTCGTTATAGTTTATTATATAGACGGTCTGGTGAAGTGTAATATTTTATTATCAGTGTAGTGAGAGGTAATCAGTTATAGTTTATTGTATAGACGGTCAGGTAAAGTGTAATATTTTATTATCAGTGTAGTGAGAGGTAATTCATTATAGTTTATTATATAGACGGTCTGGTGAAGTGTAATATTTTATTATCAGTGTAGTGAGAGGTAATCAGTTATAGTTTATTATATAGACGGTCAGGTAAACTGTAATATTTTATTATCTGTGTAGTGAGAGGTAATTCATTATAGTTTATTATATAGACGGTCAGGTAAAGTGTAATATTTTATTATCTGTGTAGTGAGAGGTAATTCATTATAGTTTATTATATAGACGGTCAGGTAAAATGTAATATTTTATTATCAGTGTAGTGAGAGGTAATCAGTTATAGTTTATTATATAGACGGTCAGGTAAAGTGTAATATTTTATTATCAGTGTAGTGAGAGGTAATCAGTTATAGTTTATTATATAGACGGTCTGGTGAAGTGTAATATTTTATTATCAGTGTAGTGAGAGGTAATTCATTATAGTTTGTTATATAGACGGTCAGGTGAAGTGTGATATTTTATTATTAGTGTAGTGAGAGGTAATTCGTTATAGCTTGCTATAAAGTCGTTCTTACAACGTCCAGTATTTTAAGGTTTTGTATATAAACTAACAGTTGTTATATCTTCATATCTAAGGTCTGGTAGGTATTAAAGTTGAAGGTTCAGAAATAGTTCTTATATCTTCATATCTAAGGTCTGATAAGTTATTACAGTTAAAGGTTCGCTCTAGTTAATTTCCTTACATAAAATTCTATGTCCAACAGCTTTGTTAATAAGGGATAATTCACTAAGATTTTTTGTTATTAACTGGATTGGAGGAAATCAGTTTCTTGTTAGACGACCAAGGTTTTACTTTTATTACAACTGAAAGACTTCCTAATGTTGTGTGAAAGAACCACTTTTCTCTTATGACCTCGCTGTTTTAGTCTGAATTAACATTTATTTAAACAAATAATCAGATTTATCTCAGATTATTCTTCCTTTCTCCCATTTTCTTTGAAGAGCGTTTATCATGGCTCGGCCTGGCCAGGTTGGTTAAGGCGCTCGACTCGTAATCTGAGGGTCGCGGGTTCGGTTCCCCTCGCATCAAACATGTCGCCCTTTCAGCCGTGGTGGCGTTATAATGTGACGGTAAATCCCACTATTCGTTGGTAAAGAGTAGCCCAAAAGTTGGCGGTGGGTGGTGATGACTAGCTACCTTCCCTCTAGTCTTATACTGCTAAGTTAGGGACGACTAGTGCAGACAGCCATCGTGTAGTTTTGTGCGACATTCACACAATTTTTCCATCTGTAGTTTACATTGGAACATTTCTCAGAATATGTTTCATTCATATAAATCATATATACTAGCACAAACCACAAAACACTTACAGTCAGATCAGTATCACAAAAGTTCTTCCTTAAATGAGGATTTTTTAAATAAAATAAAAAACAAAACAAATCTAACGACAAATACCAAAATCTGCAAATCCACTCGTCTTAGGCCTAACATTATTAAAGACTGTAAAAAGGTAAACTAACGCTGTAATTTATGAACGTTGTTTGCTTCGATTTAGTTAGAAGTTAACTTTACCGTAGTTAATACTAATAGTAAATATACTTATAATGCTATTTTACGGCCTAACGTTAAGCCTATTTCAAACACTTTCATAAGTTTTTAACATGTTATACAAAATGGCTACTAGCGCTAATTTATATTCGCCTTTCTTTACAACTGTTAAAACATATGGACGTGCATGCGCATTTAGATAAAAAGGTGCGCGCGGCATATTCAGGACAGTCAAAAACTGAGTTATTACAAAAAATGTTATTTGTTAAATTGTCATGTAGAAGTAACTTTATGTTCTTTGAATCCATATGTTATTTCTCCAGACTTTATGTATAAATAACCTTTCATAGTTCTTATTAAATTATGTATGTACGTTCCGTTTGGTTTCCAACCGCTTGAATGCGACATCTACGAAGACAAATGTTTATTAACCTCTCACTGAGCCTTCAACACAAATCTTTTCTTAGCAGCCATGCAGCGTGATTATACGAACCAATCTGATTAAGTGGAACGTCGTTATTTTAAGCATGTGACCCACGTGTACAATGCGTGTTTTACAAACATTTTCTGTCCAAACAACTCTCTGCTCTCCAAACATACGTTTTGATAGTTTTAGTTTTATCGAGCGCCGCCCGAAGTCGTTAAAGGATATTCGGAGTTTAACGTTTAAGAGGTAACGCCTAAGATTCGAATATAGAGGGTGGATACGTTGTTTGAAAAACGAATTTTATGGAATCACGGGTTACCTAACGGCTTATGTTGACGAAATTTATAGCGCATAATTTAGGAAAGTTCTCAAAACGGTAGGAGATTTTTTGCTTGAAAATAATAACATTCACTGTTCCCCAACAAGACTGTGATTTAGAAAACGGCTCAAACTGAAAATAAACGACTACACGTTATGTTTTAATGAAGTAATACGCGTCTGTTTTAAGTCTACGAACTTTAGACTGCCCTAAGTAAATTGCAACTTTAGACCTCATTACCATTTGGATTTGGTTTGTTTTGAATTTCGCGCAAAACTACACAAGGGCTATCTGCGTTAGCCATCCGTAATTTAGTAGTGTAAGATTAGAGGAAGGCAACTAGTCATCACCACCCACCGCAAACTCTTGGGTTACTCTTTTACCAACAAACAGTGGGATTGACCGTCACATTATAACGCCCCACAGGTGATAGGACAAGCATGTTTAGTGTGACGGGGATTCGAACCTGCGCCCTCAGATTACGAGTCGAGTGCCTTAACCACCTGGCCGTGCAGGGCCCACTACGTTTTTTAATGATTATTTCATTCACTAAATAAGAGACGATTTAAGAAAGGCTTGTGCAAGAAACATTTGATGTTGTTTTCAATTAAGCACAAATCTACACAATGGACTATCTATGCTCTGCCCACCACGGGTATCGAAACCCGGTTTTAGCGTTGTAAATACGTAGACAACTAAGATATTATACGATTTATGTCAAATAACGGAAAAATATTACGTGTGTGTGTGTATATATATATATATAATAATTTCAGTATCATAATAATAAATCAATAAAAAAGATATAAAGACAATAATTCACTTAACCTCGGTGGCTCTTTTTGGACCTAATGAGTCTTTCCTCAAAATAGTTTTTTTGTTGTTGGAATTTCGCACAAAGCTACTTGAGGGGCTATCTGTGCTAGCCGTCCCTAATTTAGCAGTGTAAGACTAGGGGGAAGGCAGCTAGTCATCACCACCCACCGCCAACTCTTGGGCTACTCTTTTACCAACGAATAGTGAGATTGACCGTCACTTATACACCCCCACGGCTGAGGGCGAGCATGTTTAGCGCAACGCGAGCGCGAACCGCGACCCTCGGATTACGAGTCGCACGCCTTACGCGATTGGCCATGCCAGACCGCCTCAAAATAGAATAAACCTTTATCTTTGGATGTTTTTTTGATTGGAGTGCATGATCAGAAGACTGAGATCAAATATTATATGCATGGTGATTGGAGGGTAGGGCAGAACGACCAACATCCCATCTTATATGCATGGTGATTGGAGGGTAGGGCAAGAACGACCAACATCCTATCTTATATGTATTGTGATTGGAGGAAATGGTAGGCAAGACTTACATCACGTGTTATATGTATTGTGATTCGAGGGTATGGTTAGAAAGACTGAAATCATATATTACCTGTATAGTGATTGAAGAGTATGATCAGAAAGACTGACATCACGTGGTATATGTATGGTGACTGGAGAGTGTGATCAGAAAGACTAACATCACATGTTATACGTATGGTGACTGGAGAGTATGGTCAAAAGACTTATATCACGTGTTAAATCGCATTGATGACTGGAGAGTATGGTCAGAAAGACTTACATTACATGTTATACGTATGGTGACTGGAGAGTATCGTCAGAAAGACTGACATCACGTGTTATACGTATGGTGACTGGAGAGTATGGTCAGAAAGACTGACATCACGTGTTATGTATATCGTGACTGGAGAGTATGGTCAGAAAGACTGACATCACATGTTATATGTATGGTGACTAGAGTATGGTCAGAAAGACTGACATCACGTGTTATATGTATGGTGACTGGAGAATATCAAGTCACAAAGACTGGCATCACGTGTTATATGTGTGGTGACTGGAGGGGAGTGTGATCAGAAAGACTTACATCACATGTTATACGTATGGTGACTGGAGAGTATT